>NC_091980.1:312081490-312321532 GCF_044704955.1 Pristiophorus japonicus | reverse complement strand
GGTGGAGCGACCGAGATCAGGGCACTAAGAAACCAGAAGGGTACAAAACGGACAAACGCCCACCGACAGCAAGCCACTTCCGTCAAATAAAGACTGGATAGAAACATAGAAATTTACAGAGCAGAAGGCGGCCATTTCGGCCCATCGTGTCCGCGCCGGCCGACAAAGAGCCGCACGGTTTTCGGTCAGCAGCCTAAAGGTTGCACATAAACAACGACGGAAAGGCAAAGAGCACCCAGCCCAACCAGTCCGCCTCACACAACTGCGACAGCCCTTATACTGAAACAATTTACACTCCACCCCAACCGGAGCCATGTGATCTTTTTGGGAGAGGCAAAAACCAGATAAAAACCCAGGCCAATTTGAGGAGAAAAAAATCTGGGAAAATTCCTCTCCGACCCATCCAGGCGATCGACACTAGTCCAGGAGATCACCCTGGCCGTATTCGATTTCCTGCAGTACTTACTTATATCTGCTCCGTCCAACAGAAGGTCATCCAGTCTAATCCCAATGACCAGCTCTAGGTCCGTAACCCTGCAGGTTACTGCACTTTAAGTGCCCATCCAACCATCTCTTAAAAGTGGTGAAGGTTTCTACATCCATCACTCTTCCAGGCAGCGAGATCCAGATCTCCACACCCCTCTGTGTAAAGAAGCCCCCCCCCCCCCCCATCAAATTCCCTCCAACCACCAACCACCTTAAAACTATGCCCCCTCATAATAGATCTCTCCACCAATGGAAATAGGCCCTTACTATCCACTATGTCCAGGCCCCTCAATATTTTGTACACCTCAATGAGGTCTCCTCGCAACCTCCTCTGTTCCAATGAGAACAAACCCAGCCTATCTAATCTGTCCTCATAGCTAAGATTCTCCATTCCAGGCAGCATCCTAGTAAATCTCCTCTGCACCCTCCAGTGCAATCACATCCTTCCTATAATATGGCGACCAGAACTGCACACAGTTCTCCAGCTGTGGTCTAACCAAAGTATTAAACAATTTAAGCATAACCTCCCTGTACTTATATTCTATGCCTCGGCCAATAAAGGCAAGCATTCCGTATGCCTTCTTAACCACCTCATCCACCTGGCCTGTTACTTTCAGGGATCTGTGGATAAGCACTCCAAGATCCCTTTGTTCATCTACACTATTAAGTTGCCTACTGCTCAATGTGTATACCCTTTCCTTATTAGCCCTCTCAAAGTGCATCACCTCAGACTTCTCTGAATTAAATTCCATTTGCCACTGCTCTGCCCACCTGACCAGTAGATTGATATCCTCCTGCAGCCCATGAATTTCCTCTTCATTATCAACCACACAGCCAATTTTAGTGTCATCTGCAAACTTCTTAATCATACTCCCTATATTTAAATCTAAATTGTTGATATATACCACAAAAAGCAAGGGACCCAGTACTGAGCCTTGTGAAACCCCACTGGAAACATCCTTCCAGTCACAAAAACATCAATCATGCTTCCTACCTCCAAGCCAATTTTGGATCCAACTTGCCACTTTGCTCTGTATCCCATGGGCTTTAACCTTCATGATCAGTCTACCATGTGGGACCTTATCAAAAGCCTTGCTAAAGTCCATATGTACTACATCGTACACACTACCCTCATCGATCCTCGTTTCACCCAGAGAATTGTGAACCTGTGGAATTCTCTGCCACAGAAAGTTGTTGAGTCCAGTTCGTTGGACATATTCAAAAGGGAGTTAGATGTGACCCTTACGGCTAAAGAGATCGGGGGTATGGAGAGAAGGCTGGGGTGGGGTACTAAGATCGAATGATCAGCCATGATCATATTGGCGGTGCAGGCTGGAAGGGCCGAATGGCCTGCTCCTGCATCTATTTTCTATGTTTCTATGTTTTACCTCCTCAAAAAATTTAATCAAGTTAGTCAGACACAATCTTCCCTTAACAAATCGTGCTGACTGCCCCTAATTAATCCTTGCCTTTCCAAATGCAGATTTATCCTGTCTTTCAGGATTTTTTCCAATAATTTTCCCACCACTGAGGTTAGGCTGACAGGCCTGTAATTACTCGACCTATCCCTTTCTCCCTTCTTAAACAAGGGTACTACATTAGCAGTGGGCATCGAAACATCACTGGCACTTTCAGAAACCCAACGCAGTGGCCAAATTTGCAGTCGATACCAAACTAGATGGAGCTGTGGGCTCCGGAAGCAGCAGCTCAGAATTATAAGCAAGCGACACCAGTGGGCAGACCAACGGCACGTGGAATTTAATGCAGACAAGTGAAAAATGGGTGACGTGTGTACTTATGGTTTGAAAAAGCTCAGAGCCCCATCAATAAAGCCAAGAGGATCTGTGGTATCTTGGACCACAGAAGCAAAAGAGTAGAGTCTACGATGATCGGGTACAGTAGTGTCGCGGTTAGGTCACTGGATGAGTCATCCATAGGACACGAGTCAAATCCCATTGTGGGTAGCTTGGGAAATCTGAGGTCCATTAAAAAAATCTGGCAATGAAAAGCCAGCATCGGTAAAAGTGACCATGAAGCTGTCGGATTGTCGACAAAACCCACCAGTGTTGACTGATGTCCCATAAGGAAGGAGCCTGCCCTACTTACCCGGTCAGGGCTTAGCTGTCACTCCGGTGACTGGCTTGTAACTGCCCTCTGAAGTGGGCCAGGCAACTGAAAGCACGGCCGCCAATGGTTGAGCGATTATAATCAGGGATGCTCAAGAGGGCAGAATTCGAGGAGCGCAGACATCTCAGGGGGGGGGTGCAAACCGCTACAAAATATTATAAATGGTTTAAGAAGGCGGCCCACCATCACCTTCTCTGTGCTGGCAGAGAGATAGGCAATCAATGTTGACCGTCTCGGCTGCCCGTGTCCTAACTCGCACCACGTCCCGCTCACCCATAACCCCCTGTGCTCGCTGACCTCCATTGGCTCCCAGTTAAGCAACGCCTCGATTTCAAAATCATCATCCTTGTTTACAATTCCCAACATAGCCTCGCCCCTCCCTATCTCTGCAATCTCCTCCAACCCCACAACCGCACCCCCCCCACCCCCCCGCCAACGTCTCTGCTCCTCTAATTCTGCCCTCTTGAGCATCCCTGATTATAATCGCTCCACCATCGGTGGCCGTGCCTTCAGCTGCCTGGTCCCCAAGCTCTGGAACTCCCTCCCTAAACCTCTCCGCCTCTCTTTAATCCTTTAAGACACTCCTTAAAACCTACCTCTTTGACCAAACTTTTGATCACCTGCCGTAATTTCTTCTTATGTGGCTCGGTGTCAATTTTATTTCTTTTGTCTCATAATACTGCTGTGAAGCGCCTTGGGACGTTTTACTACATTAAAGGCGCTATATAAATTCAAGTTGTTGCTTGCTGGGAGTGGCATAGGGATGTGTTCACTGAGGGAAGTGTTCCCTGAGGGACGCTCCTATCCTAGCCTAACAGTGGCACAAAGCACCACTCACAGCAGATTTTCTCAGCCTTCAACCCTCACAATGGGAGGACGGTAGATGTGGCCAGTTCTGACGAAGGGTCATGGACCTGAAACGTTAACTGTTTCTCTCTCCCCACAGATGCTGCCTGACCCGCTGAGTATCCCTAGCATGTCCTGTTTTTATTTAAGACGAGGTCACATGCTCCCTCCAGGATAGATGGTCAAGTGAATCACCTCGGGCTGTTTACCTGCATCCAGCAGCTGGCTTGAGTAACCCGCCCTCTCCCTCCAACAGGTCGTGCGGCAATGACCTGCATTACACGGCACAGCTACCAGAGCACCACTTAGTAAAAAGGCACTGGCTAGTTTGGCAGACGACATGTGCTATTAACACCCCACAGACAACGACCGGAGTTCCGAGATTGTGATCCAGTGACCATGAAACGGTTGGCTCATCTCCCCCCCACCCCCCCCAACCCACCCATCACCCCCTCTCCCCCAACCATCGCCCCCTCTCCCCCACCTGTTGCCCCCTCTCCCCCAACCTCCCGCCCCGTCCAGAAAAAGCAGCAAACCTGAGGACTGGGAGAATTTTGTAATGCAGTAGAGGAGCACAAAGGGTTTAATTAGGAAGGGGAAATAGAGTATGAGAGGAAGCTTGCCAGGAACATAAAAACTGACTGCAAAAGCTTCTATAGATAGGTGAAGAGAAAAAGATTAGTGAAGACAAACGTAGGTCCCTTGCATTCGGATTCAGGTGAATTTATAATGGGGAACAAAGAAATGGCAGACCAATTGAACAAATACTTTGGTTCTGTCTTCACGAAGGAAAACACAAATAACCCTTCCGGAAGTACTTGGGGACCGAGGTTCCAATGAGAAGGAAAACTGAAGGATATCCTTATTAGGCGGGAAATTGTTAGGGAAATTAATGGGATTGAAGGCCGATAAATCCCCAGGGCCTGATAGTCTGCATCCCAGAGTACTTAAGGAAGTGGCCCTAGAAATAGTGGATGCATTGGTGATCATTTTACAACAGTCTATCGACTCTGGATCAGTTCCTATGGACTGGAGGGTAGATAATGTAACACCACTTTTTAAAAAGGGAGGGAGAGAGAAAGCGGGTGACTATAGACCGGTTAGCCTGACATCGGTAGTGGGGAAAATGTTGGAATCCATTATTAAGGATGAAATGACAGCGCATTTGGAAAGCAGTGACTGGATCGATCCAAGTCAGCATGGATTTATGAAGGGGAAATCATGCTTGACAAATCTGCTGGAATTTTTTGAGGATGTAACCAGTAGAGTGAACAAGGGAGAACCAGTGGATGTGGTGTATTTGGACTTTCAAAAGGCTTTTGACAAGGTCCCACACAAGAGATTGGTGTGCAAAATCAAAGCACATGGTATTGGGGCTAATATAGTGACGTGGATAGAGAACTGGTTGGCAGACAGGAAGCAGAGAGTCGGGATAAACGGGTCCTTTTCAGAATGGCAGGCAGTGACTAGTGGAGTGCCGCAGGGCTCAGTGCTGGGACCCCAGCTATTTACAATATACATCAATGACTTGGATGAAGGAATTGGGTGTAATATCTCCAAGTTTGTAGATGACACTAAACTGGGTGGCGGTGTGAGCTGTGAGGGGGACGCTAGGAGGCGACAGGGTGACTTGGACAGGTTAGTTGAGTGGGCAAATGCATGGCAGATGCAGTATAATGTGGATAAATGTGAGGTTATCCATTTTGGGGGCAAGAAGACAAAGGCAGATTATCTGAATGGCGGCAGATTAGGAAAAGGGGAGGTGCAACGAGAACTGGGTGTCATGGTTCATCAGTCATTGAAAGTTGGCATTCAGGTACAGCAGGCGGTGAAGAAGGCAAATGGTATGTTGGCCTTCATAGCAAGGTGATTTGAGTATAGGAGCAGGGAAGTCGTTTTGCAGTTGCACAGGGCCTTGGTGAGGCCCCACCTGGAATATTGTGTTCAGTTTTGGTCTCCTAATCTGAGGAAGGACATTCTTGCTATTGAGGGAGTGCAGCGAAGGTTCACCAGACTGATTCCAGGGATGGCTGGACTGACATATGAGGAGAGATTGGATCAACTGGGCCTTTATTCACTGGAGTTGAGAAGGATAAGAGGGGATCTCATAGAAACATATAAGATTCGGACTGGACTGGACTGGACAGGCTAGATGCGGGAAGAATGCTCCCGATGTTGGGGAAGTCCAGAACCAGGGGACACAGTCTTAGGATAAGGGGTAGGCCATTTAGGACCGAGATGAGGAGAAACTTCTTCACTCAGAGTTGTTAACCTGTGGAATTCCCTGCCGCAGAGTGTTGTTGAGGCCAGTTCATTGGATATATTCAAGAGGGAGTTAGATATGGCCCTTCCAGCTAAAGGGATCAAGGGGTATGGAGAGAAAGCAGGAAAGGGGTATGGAGAGAAAGCAGGAAAGGGGTACTGAGAGAATGAGCAACCATGATCTTATTGAATGGCGGTGCAGGCTCAAAGGGCTGAATGGCCTACTCCTGCACCTATGTTTCTCCCACCCGTTGCCCCCTCTCCCCCCCACCCACACCTGTCGCCCCCTCTCCCCCACCCTCTCTCTCTTCCCCCCCCCCCCACCCTTCACTCCCTCTCGCGCCCCCCCCTCACCCATTGTCCTCTTCCCCCACCCATTGCCCTCTCTCACTGCCCCCATTGTCCCTTCTCACATCCCGCACCCCCACCCCCCTCCACCACATTCACAGGGGTACCCGCTGGTGAAATAAGCTCGGGAAAACAATCTCACTTTCCTGCTTCATTCCCCGTCTCAGAAAAAACCTGAGAATTAGGTGCCCGGGTTGGCCACACGCTCCCCTCGATCCCACGCAGCAACTCGGCATCAATCAGCACTTGTGGGAAAGTACTCCACTAACACCGAGCGAAAACATTCCCTCTAATCTGCCCCGTTACACACCCGCTGCTTATTCTTCAGATCTCGTCTTTGATTTGCCCACCAATGGAAATCATTTCTCCGTCTCCCTTACTCATTTCGAACAATTCTATTAAATGCCCTCCCAATATTCTCAGTTTAAGGCCCACAGGGAGAATGTGGAATTTGCTGCCACGGAGTAGTTGAGGCGAATAGCGTCGATGTATTTAAGGGGAACAACTATATTTATATAGCGCTTTTAATGTAATGAAACATCCCAAGCCGATTCACAAGAGCAAGATGAGAGGAAAAATTTGACACCGAGCCACATAAGAAGAAATTAGGGCAGGTGACCGAAAGCTTGGTCAAAGAGGAAGCTGGATAATCACGTGCGGGAGAAAGGAATAGAAGGATGTGTGGATGGGGAGAGATGGAGTAAGGGTGAGACGAGGCTGGTGTGGAACATAAACCCCGGCACGGGCCCGTTGGGTTGAATGGCCTGTTCTCTGCTGTACATTCGATGTAATTCCATACTCCTACAGTGAGCAGCCCACGACAGCCCATAATAATCTAAATATGGTGTAATCATCGTTTTGTACTGAGCCAGCATAACTTCAACCCCAATGTGAACCCATTTGCCTAAATAAGCATGTACAGAATGGAGTGCCTGCACATGTTGATCCTCCTGTGCATCGGAACAATTACCATTTAAAGATTTATTTCCATTCTTTGCCCCCAAACGATGACCTTATTTTTTCTATAATGAACTACATTCATCACTTAGCTGCACATTTTATTTTCTCATTAGCGTCAGATCTTGCATTTTTATAGATTCTTTTACTGTAGAAAAACATCCCAAGGCACTGCACAGAAGCGGGAAAGAGAAACAAACAGACATCAAGGAGAGGGAGGGGTGACAGCCCACAGTCTGCCAACCGTCAAACTTTGCTAAACCACCCCTTTATGTCCAAACATTAATATCTGCTCCAACACTTGCCAATATTTGCTTGGGGCTTGCTGATAGCTACTGTCTGCCAGCTCGGGAAACATCCATTTTGTACAACCCTTTCTGAGGGAGCGCCGCACTGTCGGAGGGGCAGTGCTGAGGGAGCGCCGCACTGTCGGAGGGGCAGTACTGAGGGAGCGCCGCACTGTCGGAGGGGCAGTGCTGAGGGAGCGCCGCACTGTCGGAGGGGCAGTGCTGAGGGAGCGCCGCACTGTCGGAGGGGCAGTACTGAGGGAGCGCCGCACTGTCGGAGGGGCAGTGCTGAGGGAGCGCTGCACTGTCGGAGGGGCAGTGCTGAGGGAGCGCTGCACTGTCGGAGGGGCAGTACTGAGGGAGCGCCGCACTGTCGGAGGGGCAGTGCTGAGGGAGCGCCGCACTTCCCCCCCCTCACCACCAGGGTTACAGTACCTGCTAAACTCAGGGCAGGAGGGGGAAATTCATGCAATCTGTCTAAAGTATTCATTTATAGTCTCTCCAGTTATGGTCTCAACTGCTTTGCTTACTGCCGACACAAGCCTGTTGATCATAGCCTGCCTGGCTTATGTCTTCGCTAAAGTTCACCAAGTTGTGCGGCCAGGGAACCCGTGCAGCCGGCTTTTCAATGTAAAAACCGAACAGGACCCGAGAAATTACAGGGAACATTGCACTTTGCCCCTTCCTTTGCACAGCAATGCATCATCTGCCGCCTTCAAATTGTGCACAAAAGAACTCCCCTGCTCTTCTTCCAATAATGCCGTGGGATCTTTTTCGCCCACCTTTGAGAGAAGACGGGGTCACTGTTTAACGTCTCATCTGAATGATTGCCCCTCCGACAGTGCAGTGCTCCCTCAGTAGTGCCCCTCCGACAGTGCGGCGCTCCCTCAGTACAACATAAGAATTAGGAACAGGAGTAGGCCATCTAGCCCCTCGAGCCTGCTCCGCCATTCAACAAGATCATGGCTGATCTGGCCGTGGACTCAGCTCCACTTACCCTTAATTCCCTTATTGGTTAAAAATCTATCTGTGACTTGAATACATTCAATGACCTCAACTGCTTCCTTGGGCAGAGAATTCCACAGATTCACAACCCTCTGGGAGAAGAAATTCCTTCTCAACTCGGTTTTAAATTGGCTCCCCCATATTTTGAGACTGTGCCCCCTAGTTATGCTCTCCCCCACCAGTGGAAACAACCTCTCTGCCTCTATCTTGTCTATCCCTTTCATTATTTTAAATGTTTCTATAAGATCACCCCTCATCCTTCTGAACTCCAACGAGTAAAGACCCAGTCTACTCAATCTATCATCATAAGGTAACCCCCTCATCTCCGGAATCAGCCTAGTGATTCATCAGTACTGCCCCTCCGACAGTGCGGCATTCCCTCAGTACAGCGCTCCATCAGTGCTGCACTCCCTCAGTACTGCCCCTCCAACAGTGCGGCACTCCCTCAGTACAGCGCTCCATCAGTGCTGCCCCTCCAACAGTGCGGCACTCACTCAGTACTGCCCCTCCGACAGTGCGGCACTCCCTCCATCAGGACTGCTCCCTGACAGTGTAGCAGAGCTGCCTCAGTCCTGGAGTGTCAACCTACATCATGTGCTGAAGTCTCCGGAGTAAATGACTACTCTCATTTACCCCTGTAGGACACATTTGCTATGCATTTTACAAAGAGACAGCTTACGCTTGCCTTGAAACCGATATTGTATGGTTCACTTCAACACAGTTCAGCAAAAAGATCAGAGACAAGGCAATTTGCAGATCTCTGTACATCAAGTGCCAGCACCAGGCTTCTGCTCATGGACACATGCTGCCACCTGGTGGACGTATTGTGGAAGCACTGCTGGTAAACGCTGCTTATCCAGACTGAGTAATATACACAAATACTTGCTCCAAATAAATAAATAGCGATCATTGCATTGGCTGTGCTGCTAACGAAGCATGATGTCTCACCAGAACATTAACAGTGTCTCCTCTGAATAATCAAAGTCAGCACAATAACTTGCACTTATTTGGGCCTTTCAGAGAGCATCCCACGGTACATTGGCAGGGTGGAGGGAGCAAAAATAAGGAAGCATGGTTCACTTCAAAGCAGGGAACAAAGGAGCAGACAGCAAGTCCTAGAGGGGGAGCTCGAAATGGTGATCATTCCGAACTTTGGTCGAAAGGACGCCTTGAATTTGCGGTCGGAGGCTTCCCGCAGGAAATGCCTCCGAGCCGCAAAGATGATCCGTGCCGACCTGGGACCTCGGGATACACGGAGACTCGCGGTCCTGGGCCTCGTTGGGTACCCGCAGAGAAAGACCCACATATCCCTGGGGTGCAGGCGGATCGTGAGCACCCCTGGGATCATGTGGGCTGGCTCAACCAATCAGGGATAGTATTAAAGACAAGGAAGTGGCATACAAATTGGCCAGAAATAGCAGCGAACCCGGGGACTGGGAGAAATTTAGAACTCAGCAGAGGAGGACAAAGGGTTTGATTAGGGCAGGGAAAATGGAGTATGAGAAGAAGCTTGCAGGGAACATTAAGACGGATTGCAAAAGTTTCTATAGATATGTAAAGAGAAAAAGGTTAGTAAAGACAAACGTAGGTCCCCTGCAGTCAGAATCAGGGGAAGTCATAACGGGGAACAAAGAAATGGCGGACCAATTGAACAAGTACTTTGGTTCGGTATTTACGAAGGAGGACACGAACAACCTTCCGGTTATAAAAGGGGTCGGGGGGTCTAGTAAGGAGGAGGAACTGAGGGAAATCCTTATTAGCCGGGAAATTGTGATGGGAAATTGATGGGATTGAAGGCCGATAAATCCCCAGGGCCTGATGGACTGCATCCCAGAGTACTTAAGGAGGTGGCCTTGGAAATAGTGGATGCATTGACAGTCATTTTCCAACATTCCATTGACTCTGGATCAGTTCCTATGGAGTGGAGGGTAGCCAATGTAACCCCACTTTTAAAAAAGGAGGGAGAGAGAAAACAGGGAATTATAGACCGGTCAGCCTGACATCAGTAGTGGGTAAAATGATGGAATCAATTATTAAGGATGTCATAACAGTACATTTGGAAAGAGGTGACATGATAGGTCCAAGTCAGCATGGATTTGTGAAAGGGAAATCATGCTTGACAAATCTTCTGGAATTTTTTGAGGATGTTTCCAGTAGAGTGGATAAGGGAGAACCAGTTGATGTGGTATATTTGGACTTTCAGAAGGCGTTCAACAAGGTCCCACACAAGAGATTGATGTGCAAAGTTAGAGCACATGGGATTGGGGGTAGTGTACTGACATGGATTGAGAACTGGTTGTCAGACAGGAAGCAAAGAGTAGGAGTAAATGGGTACTTTTCAGAATGGCAGGCAGTGACTAGTGGGGTACCGCAAGGTTCTGTGCTGGGGCCCCAGCTGTTTACACTGTACATTAATGATTTAGATGAGGGGATTAAATGTAGTATCTCCAAATTTGCGGATGACACTAAGTTGGGTGGCAGTGTGAGCTGCGAGGAGGATGCTGTGAGGCTGCAGAGCGACTTGGATAGGTTAGGTGAGTGGGCAAATGCATGGCAGATGAAGTATAATGTGGATAAATGTGAGGTTATCCACTTTGGTGGTAAAAACAGAGAGACAGACTATTATCTGAATGGTGACAGATTAGGAAAAGGGGAGGTGCAAAGAGACCTGGGTGTCATGGTACATCAGTCATTGAAGGTTGGCATGCAGGTGCAGCAGGCGGTTAAGAAAGCAAATGGCATGTTGGCCTTCATAGCGAGGGGATTTGAGTACAAGGGCAGGGAGGTGTTGCTACAGTTGTACAGGGCATTGGTGAGGCCACACCTGGAGTATTGTGTACAGTTTTGGTCTCCTAACCTGAGGAAGGACATTCTTGCTATTGAGGGAGTGCAGCGAAGGTTCACCAGACTGATTCCCGGGATGGCGGGACTGACCTATCAAGAAAGACTGGATCAACTGGGCTTGTATTCACTGGAGTTCAGAAGAATGAGAGGGGACCTCATAGAAACATTTAAAATTCTGACGGGGTTAGACAGGTTAGATGCAGGAAGAATGTTCCCAATGTTGGGGAAGTCCAGAACCAGAGGTCACAGTCTAAGGATAAGGGGTAAGCCATTTAGGACCGAGATGCGGAGGAACTTCTTCACCCAGAGAGTGGTGAACCTGTGGAATTCTCTACCACAGAAAGTTGTTGAGGCCAATTCACTAAATATATTCAAAAAGGAGTTAGATGAGGTCCTTACTGCTAGGGGGATCAAGGGGTATGGCGAGAAAGCAGGAATGGGGTACTGAAGTTGAATGTTCAGCCATGAACTCATTGAATGGCGGTGCAGGCTAGAAGGGCCGAATGGCCTACTCCTGCACCTATTTTCTATGTTTCTATGTTTCTATGTCAGGAGGGAAACCCCTTTCCGTCTGTACCGAATCCCCAGAAACATGAATGGGAACACCCCAAAAATACATCTACATATTGAATAAAGTTTGTAAAAATTACTTAAAACTTACTAAAATTACATTTAATTAAATATATATTTTTTAAATTTAATATTTTGAAAAATAAATTCAAATGTTTTAAAGGAGCTAAAAGTAACCTTACCTGATTTAACATTTGAATGATTGAAAAATGTATTTTACACAAAGGACAGAGAGGGACAACTGGAGCAAGAGAGGGTACGGGGGTGCACAGGTTCCAGGAGCTGTAGGAGATTTGAAGATGAGGGTTTGAAATAGGTGTTCTACGTCAGCAAGGGCAGGACAATGGGCGAGGAGGATTTATGTGGGATAGGATATGGACGGGATGGGTTTAGGACGAGTGTCAGTTTATGGAGGGTGGAAGGGCAGGAGGACATTGGGGAAAAGGAGTCGGCAGATCAGGTCTGTGAGATCTGCAGCTGCTGAAGTGCAGTCACTGTTCTAATGGAGGGAAATGCAGCAGCCCTGTCGGAGGACTAGTATTGAGGGATCTTTTACATCCACCCGAGGGGGCAGTTGGGACCTCGGTTTAACGTCTCACCCAAAAGACGGCACCTCGAGCGCCGCCCAGTCGGAGGGGCAGTACTGAGGGAGCGCTGCCCTGTCGGAGGGGCAGTACTGAGGGAGCGCTGCCCTGTCGGAGGGGCAGTACTGAGGGAGCGCTGCCCTGTCGGAGGGGCAGTACTGAGGGAGCGCTGCCCTGTCGGAGGGGCAGTACTGAGGGAGTGCTGCACTGTCGGAGGGGCAGTACTGAGGGAGCGCTGCCCTGTCGGAGGGGCAGTACTGAGGGAGCGCTGCCCTGTCGGAGGGGCAGTACTGAGGGAGCGCTGCACTGTCGGAGGGGCAGTACTGAGGGAGCGCTGCCCTGTCGGAGGGGCAGTACTGAGGGAGCGCTGCCCTGTCGGAGGGGCAGTACTGAGGGAGCGCTGCCCTGTCGGAGGGGCAGTACTGAGGGAGCGCTGCCCTGTCGGAGGGGCAGTACTGAGGGAGCGCTGCCCTGTCGGAGGGGCAGTACTGAGGGAGCGTTGCACTGTCGGAGGGGCTGTCTTTTACATGAGACATTAAACCAAGGCCCTGTCTGCCCTCTCAGATGGACATAAAAGATCCCATGGCACTATTTCGAAGTAGAGCATAGGAGTTATCCTCAGTGTTCTGGGACCAATATTTATCCCTCAACCAACATCATCAAAACATATGATCTGGTCATTATCACATTGCTGTTTATGCAAACTTGCTGTGGTTGACTGCCGTGTTTCCTACACTGCAACAGTGAATACGCTTCAAAACTACTTCATTGGCTGCAAAGCGCTTTTGGGACATCCTGAGGTTGTGAAAGGTGCTATCGAAATATAAGTTCTTTGCTTCTGTGTTCAATGAACTGAACTTTGAAGTGGTTTCCCCCAATATTGTAAACAATAAGTAATTAATTAGCCAGTCTCAGCGAGGATAAACATTTATCACCCAACGTGTACCGAGGTTCCTGCTCCCAAATGCTGGATTGAATTGTCTGACAATTGTTCCCACGACTAAGGCCTCCACAAAGCGAGGATTCCTCTGCTGGCATAAAGCTAATACTGCAATCTGTACTCCACCATAATAACCATTCACATCACACAAACCTTCCTTCTCCAATCGCCACAACTCAGGCCTGTGAAACATCCATCCCCAGCAAATGTTCACTTTTTCAGGTTTCACGACTGAAATTAAAACTGCCTCACATTGCACGGAATTTACATCACAGTAACAGGCCCTTCTGACCAACCACAACTTGTATTTATATATCGCCTTTAATAAGGACGTTAGAAATAGGAGCAGTAGGCCATACGGCCCCTCGAGCCTGCTCCGCCATTCAATATCATGGCTGATCTGATCATGGACTCAGCTCCACTTCCCCGCCCATTCCCCATAACCCCTTATCGTTTAAGAAACTGTCGATTTCTGTCTTAAATTTATTCAATGTCCCAGCTTCCACAGCTCTCTGAGGCAGTGAATTCCACAGGTTTACAACCCTCAGAAGAAATTTCTGCTCATCTCTGTTTTAAATGGGCGGCCCCTTATTCTAAGATCATGCCCTCTAGTTCTAGTCTCCCCCATCAGTGGAAACATCCTCTCAGCATCCACCTTGTCAAGCCCCCTCAATCTTATACATTTCGATAAGGTCACCTCTCATTCTTCTGAATTCCAATGAGTAGAGGCCCAACCTACACAACCTTTCCTCATAAGTCAACCCCTCATCCCCAGAATCAACCTAGTGAACCTTCTCTGAACTGCCTCTAAAGCAAGTATATCCTTTCGTAAATATGGAAATCAAAACTGCACGTAGTATTCCAGGTGTGGTCTCACCAATACCCTGTATAACTGCAGCAAGACTTCCCTGCTTTTATACTCCATCCCCTTTACAATAAAGGCCAAGATACCATTGGCCTTCCTGATCACTTGCTGTACCTGCATACTAACCTTTTGTGTTTCATGCACATGTACCCCCAGGTCCCGCTGTCCTGTGGCACTTTGCAATCTTTCCCCATTTAAATATTAACTTGCTCTTTGATTTTTTTTCTGCCAAAGTGCATGACCTCACACTTTCCAACATTATACTCCATCTGCCAAATTTTTTCCCACTCACTTAGCCTGTCTATGTCCTTTTGCACATATTGCTTTTCCTCCCATCTTTGTATCGTCAGCAAACTTGGCTACATTACACTCAGTCCCTTCTTCCAGGTCGTTAATATAGATTGTAAATAACTGTATAATAGTAATGTAGTAAAACATCCCAAGACGCTTCACAGGAGTATTATGAGACAAAAAATGTGACACCGAGCCGCACAAGGAGACATTAGGGCAGGTGACCAAAAAGAGGTAGGTTTTAAGGAGCATCTTGAAAGAGGAAAAAGAGGTCGAGGAGTTCCAGAGCTTGGGGCCCAGGCAACAGAAGGCACGGCCACCAATGGTTGAACGATTATAATCAGGGATGCTCAGGAGGGCAGAATTAGAGGAGCGCAGACATCTCGGGGGGTTGTGGAGCTGGAGGAGGTTAGAGAGATAGGGAGGGGCGAGGCTGTGGAGGGATTTGTAAACAAGAATAAGAATTTTGAAATCGAGACGTTGCTTAACTGGAAGTCCAGCGAGCACAGCGGTGATGGGTGAGCGGGACTTGGTGCGAGTTAGGACACGAGCTGCTGAGTTTTGGATCAGCTCTAGTTTTTGTAGAATGTGGGAGGCCAGCCAGGAGTGCGATGGAATAGTCAAGTTTGGAGGTAACAAAGGCATGGATGAAGGTTTCAGCAGCGGATGAGCTGAGGCAGGGATGGCGACGGGCGATGTTATGGAGGTGGAAATAGGCGGTTTTAGTTATGCTGCGATATGTGATCGGAAGGAAGCCCATTTGTGCAATGCATGAGCCTCTTGTCACCCGACTTCATCCCCCCCAATCAACACATCCTTCTATTCCTTTCTCCCTCGTGTTTATCCAACTTCCCCTTAAATGCATCAATACTATTCACCTCAAACATTACCTGTAAAAGACAGACTTGCATTTCTATAGCGCCTTTCACGACTCAAAGCACTTTACAGCCAATCAAGTACGGTTGAAGTGTAGTCACTGTTGTAATGAAGGAAACGCGGCAGCCAATTTGCGCACAGCAAGCTCCCACAGACAGCAATGAGATGATGACCAGATAATCTGTTTAGTGATGTTGATCGAGGGATAAAAATGAGCCTGGACGTCGGGGAGAACTCCCCAGCTCCAATTCGAAGCAGTCCTTCTCCACCTCCCCCAGCCGTGCTGCCACTTGAGCAGAGTGCGCTGATGGAAGCCCGCCTCCCAGCTGGGGCCAGCAGGTTAAGGATTGTGGATCTGCCCCCCCCCGGGGTCACAGCGAGCTACCATCTCACACTGCGTCCGGATCCGGCGGGGTTCCTGAGCAGGCCGATCGCAGTTAGACACGGGGGCTCGAACCAATCCGAAGGGTTCAGATCCTCCCTTTCCCCTTTCCGCACCAGGCCACACAGCACAGCACTGGGGGGGGGGGGGGGGGGGGGGTGGGGGGGGGGGCGGTGGGGGGGTCAGCTACCCTGGGCTCACAGAGCGGGTCGACAGGCTGACACCATGACCGAAGGATGCGATTGGGTAGATCGAGAGAGACTATTCCCTCTATTGGGGGAAGTCCAGAACAAGGGGACATAACCTTAAAATTAGAGCCAGGCTGTTCAGGGGTAATGTCAGGAAGTGGTTCTTCACACAAAGGGCAGTGGGAATCTGCAACTCTCTTCCCCAAAAACACTGGTGAGGCCGGGGGGTGGGGGGTCAATTCAAATTATAAAAACTGAGTGATAGATTTTTGTTGGGTAAGGCACCAAGGGTTATGGAACCAAGGCGGGTAGATGGAGTTGAGTTACAGATCAGCCGTGATCCAATTGAATAGCAGAGCAGACTCGAGGGGCTGAAGGGCCTCCTCCTGTTCCTTAGGAACAGGCTGCTATGTGCAAACACACTGTGACCATTCGATACCACACAACACACAGCTGAGCTGGGTGTGGGCGGGGGCGGTCTTTGAGCAGCCGTTCCTGGGCCTCAGGTGCTGATCACTGGCTGAATTCGATTAGAGCTGCACACTTTAAAGGTCGAGCCCCGATATCGACACAAACCGAAATGTTACAAGCATCTAAATTGGGCAGGGTGAACTTTCGATTAGAAATTAGAATTAATGGACAACTAAAATAAAGCGGGTTCAGTTTAAATGGAGCGGACTGCTCAGCAATTTGAGATTGATGCAGATTAATGGGTACCGAGAGCAAAACGGTGAGTGTCTGCCCCCCCCCTCCCCCCCCCCCCCCCCGGCCCCCGCCCCGAGGCTGTGGTTAATGGCTGAAGAGGGAAAACCACTGGGGCACTCCTGGTTTAAGGTTTACTGAATATCTGCTGCCATCCAGTGGTGGGCTTTGGTAATGTCAAGCCAGCATCAATTTCAAAATCATAGGCCAGGTGCACCCCGAGTAAGCAGGAAGAACCTTAGCGACAGAAACACGGGGTGGGGGGTTGCCCCGAGCGAGCGAGCGGGGGCGCGAGCAAGCGAGCGCGGGGGGGGGGCACGAGCGAGCGAGCGGGGAAGTGAGATGGGGAACATGAGAAATTGGAGCAGGAATCTGCTCCGCCATTTAATAAGATCAAGGCTGATCTGATCATGGGCTCAGCTCCACTTCCCTGTCCATTCCCTGTAACCCTTCACCCCCTTATCATTCAAAAATCTGTCTCTCCCCGCCTTAAATATATTCAATGACCCAGCCTCCACAGCTCTCTGAGGCAGAGAATTCCACAAATTTACAACCGAGAAGAAATTCCTCCTCATCTCAGTTTTAAATATGCGACCCCTTATTCTTAAACTATGCCCCCTACGGGCACAAGGGGAAACATCCTCTCTGCATCTACCTTGTCGAGCCCCCTCGGTCTTATATATTTTAATACGATCATCTCTCATTCTTCTAAACTCCAATGAGCATAGGCCCAACCTTTCTTCATCAGTTAACCCCTCATCTCAGGAATCAACCGAGTGAACCTTCTCTGAATTGCCTCCAATGCAAGTATACCCTTCCTTAAATACGGAGACCAAAACTACACGCAGTACTCCAGGTGTGGCCTCACCAATACCCTGTACAGTTGTAGCAGGACTTCTCTGCTTTTATACTCCATCCCCCATTGCAATAAAGGTCAACATTCAATTAGCCTTCCTGATTACTTGCTGTACCTGCATACTAACTTTTTGTGTTTCATGCACAAGGACCCCCAGGTCCCTCTGTACTGCAGCACTTTGTAATCTCTCCCCATTTAAATAATAATTTGCTTTTTTATTTTTCCTACCAAAGTGGATAACCTCACATTTTCCCACATTATACTCCATCTACCAAATGTTTGCCCACTCACTGACTGAGCCTGTCTATAACCCTTTGCAGATTCTTTGTCCTCCTCACAACTTGCTTTCCCACCCATCTTTGTATCAGCAGCAAACTTGGCTACATTACACTCGATCCCTTCATCCAAGTCATTAATATACATTGTAAATAGTAGAGGCCCCAGCACTGATCCCTGCGGCACCCAGTAGTAGTAGTTACCGTTTGCCAATTTATCCCGACTATCTGTTTTCTGTTAGTTAGCCAATCCTCTATCCATGCTAATATATTACCCCCAACCCAGTGAACGTTTATCTTGTGCAGTAACCTTTTATGTGGCACCTTATCGAATGCCTTCTGGAAGTCCAAATACACCACATCCACTGGTTCCCCCTTATCCACCCTGCTCATTACATCCTCAAAAGAACTCCAGCAAATTTGTCAAACAGGATTTCCCTTTCATAAAACCATGCTGACTCTGCTTGATTGAATCATGTTTTTCCAAATGTCCTGCTACTGCTTCCTTAATATTGGACCCCAGTATTTTCCCCAACGACAGATGTTAGACTAACTGGTCTATAGTTTCCTGCTTTCTGTTTGCCTCCTTTTTTAAATAGGGGCGTTACATTTGCGATTTTCCAATCCTCTGGGACCGCCCCAGAATCCAGGGAATTTTGGTAGATTACAACAAATGCATTCACTATCTCTGCAGCCACTTCTTTTAAGACCCTAGGATGTAGGCCATCAGGTCCAGGGGACTTGTCCATCCTTAGTCCCATTATTTTACCGAGTACTACTTCTATAGTGATTGTGATTGTTTTAAGTTCCTCCCTGTAGCTAGCCCCTTGATTATACACTGTTGGGATGTTTTGAGTGTCTTCTACCGTGAAGGCTAATACATTATTAATTCCCCAGTCTCGTCCCCTAGGGAACCAACGTTTACTTTCGCTACTCTCTTCCTTTTTATGTACCTGTAGAAGCTCTTACTGTCTAATGTTTTTATATTTCTTGCTCGTTTACCCTCATAATCTGTCTTCTCTTTCTATTATTTTTTTAGTCGTCCTTTGCTGGTTTTTAAGAATTCCCCAATCCTCTGGCCTCCCACTAATCTCGGCAATATTGCACACCCACGCATTGAATCGCTTCGCCCCGAGCCTCTCGCCTCTCCAACATCATAATCCTCCTTGTTGTTGGATCTTCAAAACTGAACTCTGTGCAACATACTTCCCTCCATTGCCCCCCAGGTTGCAAGAACACCATCCTGCACAAATCCCCCTCCCTGCTTTGAGATTAGGACTGATCGCTGCACGTTTCTCCAAATACCCAGCGTCTGAATTTATGAAATTCATCGGGATTCTTCAAAAACACAATTGACAAGGCTTCAAAGATACCAAGCAAAACTCAGTTGTGCCTCACCGCAGAGTCCGACTCTCTCTCCCAGGAACTCCTGGTTGTGGAGCTGTGGAGGAGCAGAGAGATTGAGGGCCCCAAGCACAGAAATCACTGAAAGCTGTTGATCAGGTACAAAAAAGAATTCAAAAGGCTCATGGGACAAAGAAACATAGAAATTAGGTGCAGGAGCAGCCCTTCAGTTAGTTCAATAAGTTCATGGCTGATCATTCCCTCAGTACCCCTTTCCGGCTTTCTCGCCATACCCCTTGATCCCTTTAGCCGTAAGGGCCATATCTAACTCCCTTTTGAATATATCCAATGAACTGGCCTCAACAACTCTCTGCGGCAGGGAATTCCACAGGTTAACAACTCTCTGAGTGAAGAAGTTTCTCCTCATCTCGGTCCGAAATGGCTTACCCCTTATTCTTAGACTGTGACCCCTGGCTCTGGAACTCCCCAGCAGCGGGAACATTCTTCCTGCCTCTAACCTGTCCAATCCCGTCAGAATTTTATATGTTTCTATGAGATCCCCTCTCATTCTTCTAAGCTCCAATGGATACAAGCCCAGTTGATCCAGTTTCTCCTCATACGTCAGTCCTGCCATCCTGGGAATCAATCTGGTGAACCTTCGTTGTACTCCCTCAATAGCAAGAATGTCTTTCCTCAGATTAGGAGACCAAAACTGAACACACTATTCCAGGTGTGGCCTTACCAAGGCTCTGTACAACTACAGTAAGACCTCCGTGCTCCTATACTCAAATCCCCTCGCTATGAAGGCCAACATGCCATTTGCCTTCTTCACCGCCTGCTGTACCTGCATGCCAAACTTCAATCACTCAGGTCTCGTTCCACCTCCCCTTTTCCTAATCTGTCACCATTCAGATAATATTGTGTCTTCCTGCTTTTGCCACCAAAGTGGATAACCTCACATTTATCCACATTATACTGCATCTGCCATGCACTTGCCCACTCACCTAACCTGTCCAAGTCACCCTGCAGCCTCTTAGCATCCTCCTCACAGTTCACACCGCCACCCAGCTTAGTGTCATCTGCAGACTTGGAGATATTACATTCAATTCCTTCATCTAAATCATTGATGTATATTGTAAATAGCTGGGATCCCAGCACTGAACCCTGCGGTACCCCACTGGTCACTGCCTGCCATTCTGAAAGACCTGTTTATTCCGACTCTCTAAAGGACGTTGACCTTTAACTCAAGAGGGTGGATGCTATGCTACTGCTTGGCAGAGCCCATGTGGAGTAACTGCAATCAGTTGTGGGCAACGCGCCTCCGGCAGAAGATACTGGAGGGGGAGCAGTGTAGGTTCACCAGAGTGATACCAAGGCTAAAAGGGTGGAATTATGAGGACAGGTTACATGGATTAGGCTCTCCTGAGTGTAAAAGATTAAGGGGTGATCCCTTGAGGAAGGACATTCTTGCTATTGAGGGAGTGCAGCGAAGGTTCACCAGACTGATTCCCGGGATGGCGGGACTGACATATCAAGAAAGACTGGATCAACTGGGCTTGTATTCACTGGAGTTCAGAAGAATGAGAGGGGATCTCATAGAAACATTTAAAATTCTGATGTATTTAGACAGGTTAGATGCAGGAAGAATGTTCCCAATGTTGGGGAAGTCCAGAACCAGGGGTCACAGTCTAAGGATAAGGGGTAAGCCATTTAGGACCGAGATGAGGAGAAACTTCTTCACTCAGAGAGTGGTGAACCTGTGGAATTCTCTACCACAGAAAGTTGTTGAGGCCAATTCACTCAATATATTCAAAAAGGAGTTAGATGCAGTCCTTACTACTAGGGGGATCAAAGGGTATGGAGAGAAAGCAGGAAGGGGGTACTGAAGTTGCATGTTCAGCCATGAACTCATTGAATGGTGGTGCAGACTCGAAGGGCCGAATGGCCTACTCCTGCACCTATTTTCTATGTTTCTAATTGAGGTGTTTGAGATGATTAAAGTATTTGATAGTGTTGATGGAGAGATACTATTTCCTCTGGTGGGGGAGTCCAGAACAAGGGGGCTGAACCTTAAAATCAGAGCCAGGCCGTTCAGGTGTGATGTCGGGAAGCACCTCCCTCCCCCACCACCCCCCCAAAAAAAAGGCGTTGAGGCTGGAAATCAATTGAAATTGTCAAAACTGAGATTGATAGGCGAGTGTTAGGTAGGAGTTACGGAACCAAGGCAGATAAACAGAGGACAGACACAGATCAGCCACGATTGGGCCTCGGTTTAACATTTCATCCCAAAGACGGCACCTCCACAACGTGTCACTCCCTCAGCATTGCACTGGGAGTGTCAGCCTAGATTTTTCTTTGTGCACAAGTCCCTGGAGTGGGACTTGAATCCACAACCTTCTGACTCAGAGGCAAGATTCAGGTCGGTGATTGGAGCATGGCAGATACAGCAGGGGCAACAAGGTCGGGACGAAGGAGCGGCGAGAGACTGCGGAGGGACGTGATCGGGGCCCAGGAGAGGCGAGAGTTCGGGGCCAGGGGCAGCATGGACCAGCCCACACTGCAATATGTGTGCGCACTAGGTCTGTGCAGCAGAGCTGGTCTCCAGTTGTCTTGGGTCGTCCTTGCCACTGGACCAAGACCTAGCTCCGTCAAGCCCGTGTGGTGGCTGGTGTGCAACGGCCACCCCACGTTAAAAAAATCCACGCACAGGCATCTTCCACCCTTCAGGATGTAGTTCGGGTCCTTCATTGAAACACCTGTGAACTCGTCATTTTTTTGGACATGGAAGCAAGTCACCCTCGCTTCGAGGGACCACCTATGAATAATTGTCTCTGTAGTACCAAGTTCGACATTCTCACCACTCACTGGGTAAAAAAGTTCCTTCTGAATTCCCTATTTGATTTCTTGGTGATTATCTTATATTGATGGCCTCTTGTTTTGCTCTTCCCACAAGTGGAAACACTCTCTCTGTATTCACTATCAAAACCTTTCATAATTTTAAAGACCTCTTTTAGGTCACCCCTCAACCTTTTTTCAAGAGAAAAGAGACCCAGCCTGTTCATCCTTTCCTGATTGGTGTAACCACACAATTCTGGTATCATCCATGTAAATTCTTCTCTGCAGCCTCTCCAGTGCCTCTATATCCAGAACTGTACGCAGTACTTCAAGTGTGGTCTAACCAATGTTCGATACAAGTTTGGCATAACTTCCCTACTTTTCAATTCTGTACCTCTGGAAATAAACCCGAGTGCTTGGTTTGCTTTTTCATGGCTTTATTAACCTGCGTCGCAACTTTTAGTGATTTGTGTATTTGCAATTCCAGATCCCTTTGCTCCTCTACCCCATATAGATTCTTATTTTCCAAGTAATTTGTGAGCTCCTTATTTTTCTTACTAAAATGTAATTTTGAAGGCGGTTACGGTGGTCCCATGCACCTGGATAACTTGACCAAACACGGAGATCAGCACGCTCAGCACAGACCAGGGATTTTTTTTACTGTCAGTCTGCCTAATTTACACAATTGGCACTAACCCTGGCTCAGTGAGTCGGAAATCATGGGTTGAAGTCCCACTCCAGAGATTTCAGCACATAATCTAGGCTGACACACCAGTGCTGCACTGTCGGAGGTGCCGTTTTTCGGATGACATGTTAAACTGAGCCCCTGTCTACCTTGTCACGTGGGTGTAAAAGATCCCATGGGTCTATTAGAAGAGATGAGGAATTCTTCCAGGTGTCCTGGGCAACATATATCTCTCAACTAACATCGCCAAAACAGATTATCAAGTCATTTATCTCACTGCTGTTTGTGGGAGCTTGCTGAGCGCAGACAGGCTGCCGCGCTGCCTACATTTCAACAATGATTACACTTCTGTGTTGGTATTTGTTCTGCACATGAGCAGTAACCCTAATTCCATGTGCCCACCCAGTTCCAAGATCTCGTTATCCTCCTTTCCTTTCTCATTCAGTACGCAAGAGTCCAAAAAGAAAATAATCACTGTTGGATCTTGTAATGGGTAACGAACTAGAACAGATAGGAGTGTAACATCGTACAGTTCAAGGTTAGAACATAAGAAATAGGAGCAGGAGTAGGCAATTTGGCCCCTTGAGCCTGCTCCGCCATTCAATAAGATCATGGCTGATCTGTTAGGATCGAGATTGACATATGCATGACAAAGACTAAGGTAACAGATTGGAAAAGAGCAAATGCTGAGGAAATGAGAGTAGAAATAAATGGTTTGATGTTAAAGAGGACATTGCTAAGCCAACCGATCTCAGCTAAAGGTTGGCATGCAGCTACAGCAGGCAGTTAAGAAAGCAAATGGCATGTTGGCCTTCATAGCGAGGGGATTTGAGTACAGGGGCAGGGAGGTGTTGCTACAGTTGTACAGGGCCTTTGGTGAGGCCACACCTGGAGTATTGTGTACAGTTTTGGTCTCCTAACTTGAGGAAGGACATTCTTGCTATTGAGGGAGTGCAGCGAAGGTTCACCAGACTGATTCTCAGGATGGCGGGACTGACCTATCAAGAAAGACTGGATCAACTGGGCTTGTATTCACTGGAGTTCAGAAGAATGAGAGGGGACCTCATAGAAACGTTTAAGATTCTGACGGGTTTAGACAGGTTTGATGCAGGAAGAATGTTCCCAATGTTGGGGAAGTCCAGAACCAGGGGTCACAGTCTAAGGATAAGGGGTAAGCCATTTAGGACCGAGATGAGGAGAAACTTCTTCACCCAGAGAGTGGTGAACCTGTGGAATTCTCTACCACAGAAAGTTGTTGAGGCCAATTCACTAAATATATTCAAAAGGAAGTTAGATGAAGTCCTTACTACTCGGGGGATCAAAGGGTATGGCGAGAAAGCAGGAAGGGGGTACTGAAGTTGCATGTTCAGCCATGAACTCATTGAATGGCGGTGCAGGCTAGAAGGGCCGAATGGCCTACTCCTGCACCTATTTTCTATGTCTATGTTAAACATTGGTGCTTTGGAACACCATAACCTCCAGATTCCCCTCCAAGTCCCTCGCCATACTGACTTGAACATACATCACTGTTCCTCCATCGTCATGGGGTTAATATCCTCAAACTCTCTACCCAACACCAGTATGGTAGCACCATCAGCTCACGGACTGCAGCGGTTCAAGGAGAAGGCCCAGAACCACATTGTCAGGGCAATAAATGAGGTCTTGCCAGCATCGCCCACATCGAGGGCAAAGAAAAATAATCACACTGCCAAAAAATACATTTCAGGCTAAACAGATTGCCGATTACAAAAAGGAAAAACACAGGAAGTGAAATCGGCAAATAATCTAGCAATGTGAGCACTTTCATCCGTACATGAAATTGTTTTATGATTCCAGCATAACAAATGGCTTTAAGGTTCTTAGTCCCTTTGCAGAGATCCAATACAACTTTATTACTGGATGCTTTTTACTTAAGCCTGTACATCAGATTTCTGCCTCACCAACATGACCTCGACTTACAGTAAGATAAAAGCACAGTATCCCATCGTGCCTGTGTCAACTCTTGGAAAGGGCTATACAATTGGTCCCACTCCCCTGCTCCCTCCCCATAGCTTTGCAAATTATTCCTCATCAAGTATTTATCCAATTCCCATTTGAAAGTCACGACTGAATCTGCTTCCACCGCCCTTTCAGACAGCGTATTCTAGACCGTAACAACTCACCGTGTAGGACAATTTCTCAACTCTCATTGATTTTGTTGCCAATGCTCATAAATAAGTAAATGATCGGAGTGAATAATGATCTGAGTGAATAATGACGGGCAGCAATCTCAACGTCTCTGTGCCAGAAGAAGCCATTCATGTCACAACCGCAAATTTTGATTCAATCCAGTATCAGATACAGATAATGTCTCTCCTTCTGGTAAACATGCAAACATCGTCTGTGTAATTAATCAAACCAAACTTCTATTCAAGTATTTTTGAGGCCGACTGTGCTCACAACTACCCTCCCAGCTGCCTCTCTGTATCGTATACATAAAGAGAGAGAAATTTCCAGCAAGCAGGTAGCAGAAACAGTTTAAATATGCCGTAAATACACAGTTGCCTGCACTTGTTCAGACCAGACATGCGCAAAGGTAGATTAATCCCCCTCCAGACTGCAGCTAACAAGTTATACTGAGAATGGATACAGAAGGATTGTAAATGTGGCAGAGGGATGGAGATAGGGAATCATGGGAAAATAATAGCTAAAGAAATGTCAAGATGCAGACATTGCAGAATCGACAGAAAAAAAGGGGGTTACTGAGAGTTGAGGTTAAACACGGGTCATGGGAAAGAAAAAGCAATCACAGATAGAAGGTAACGTAACGGTTTTCACTAATAAGGAAGGGAGAATAACGTAATGCTTTTTACTGATGAGGGAAATAGGTTTTACTGATAAAGAAGAATAATTTAATGAGGCTATAAACAAACTGACCTCGGGGCCAGCTCTAATTAGGAGACCTCCTCACCTGCCATTGGACATACTCAGGGGGGAGGAAGAAAGGGAGTGGACAGACCAAGTGCTAATCAAATGTGTTATGTTTTGAAAATGTATAACTACTCTGCTTTTCGTGCTGTAAAGGGGCTTGTCCAGAGGAAGGTAAACAGGCTCTGACAGAGTGTTCCTTTGTCTTGACAAGTCCCGGCCGGAGAATCTTCAATAAAGGTCTTTTACAGAAAAGGCAAGAAGGTGTTCGCGTCAGTGTATTCGCTGAAACAGATTGAGGGAAAAAGAATCCGTATTAACAATACAAGGGGTGATGGATGAACGGGACTTTGTGCGAGTTAGGACACAGGAAGCAAGTTTTAGATGAGCTCAGTTTACAGAGGGTAGCCGGCCAGGAAAGAGTTGGAATGGTCGAGTCTGGACGTTAGAAACGCATGGCTGACAAAAGGACAATGGCTTAACGTTGCCAGCTTTGGCTCAACATAACTTCAAATTAAAGATATAATAGACAAGGGCGAGGAAGCGAAGGGTTCTGCTGTATGATGATCCTGTGCATGCAGAAACCAGCCCAGTTGTAATGTTGTACCAAAGTCAAACAATATTCATTGTCTAGGTTGCACATCAAGAACGGCACTGCATGTTGCCAGTACTACCCCTGGATTGAGCCACTTTTCTTAGGAATACGAGAGGGAAGTGGGAGGAACAAAAAAGCTCTCACCTCATTCATTGAACCTTTCACCAGGAGGCTTGCACTGAACCAACGCAAACAATGGCAGCTACTGGGGCGTTAACGGTACTGCAACAAGTTTCACTGCCAAAACATAGAATTAACAGCACAGAAACAGGCCATTCGGTACAAGCCAGTGTTTTTAGAAACATAGAAAATAGGTGCAGGAGTAGGCCATCCGCCCCTTCGAGCTTGCACCACCATTCAATAAGATCATGGCTGATCATTCCCTCAGTACCCCTTTCCTGCTTTCTCTCCATACTCCTTGATCACTTTAGCCGTAAGGACCATATCTAACTCCCTCTTGAATATATCCAATGAACTGGCATCAACAACTCTCTGCGGCAGGGAATTCCACAGGTTAACAACTCGAGTGAAGAAGTTTCTCCTCATCTCGGTCCTAAATGGCCTACCCCTTATCCTAAGACTGTGTCCCCTGGTTCTGGACTTCCCCAACATCGGGAACATTCTTCCCGCATCGAACCTGTCCAGTCCCGTCAGAATTTTATTTTCTATGAGATCCCCTCTCATCCTTCTAAAATCCAGTGTATAAAGGCCCAGTCGATCCAGTCTCTCCTCATATGTCAGTCCTGCCATCCCGGGAATTAGTCTGGTGAACCTTCGCTGTACTCCCTCAATAGCAAGAACGTCCTTCCTCAGATTCGGAGACCAAAACTGAACACAATATACCAGGTGAGACCTCACTAAGCCCCTGTACAGCTGCAGTAAAACCTCCCTGCTCCTATACTCAAATCCCCCAGCTATGAAGGCCAACATACCATTTGCCTTCTTCACCGCCTGCTGTACCTACATGCCAACTTTCAATGACTGATGAACCATGACACCCAGGTCTCGTTGCACCTCCCCTTTTCCTAATCTGCCGCCATTCAGATAATATTCTGCCTTCGTGTTTTTGCCCGCAAAGTGGATAATGCTCCACACGAGTCTCCTCCCATTGAGGGAGCAAGCTATCTTAGATCTGGTCCTGTGTAATGAGACAGGAATAATAAACGATCTCCTAGTAAAAGATCCTCTCGGAATGAGTGATCACAGTATGGTTGCATTTCTAATACAGATTAAGGGTGAGGAAGTAGTGTCTCAAAAGATCGTACTATGCTTAAACAAAGGGGACTACAGTGGGATGAGGGCAGAGTTGGCTAAAGTAGACTGGGAACACAGACTAAACGGCAGCATAATTGAGGAACAGTGGAGGGCTTTTAAGGAGCTCTTTCATAGTGCTCAACAAAAATATATTCCAGTGAAAAAGAAGGGCGGTAAGAGAAGGGATAACCAGCCGTGGATAACCAAGGAAATAAAGGAGAGTATCAAATTAAAAACCAATGCGTATAAGGTGGCCAAGGTTAGTGGGAAACTAGAAGATTGGGAAAATTTTAAACAACAGCAAAGAATGACTAAGAAAGCAATAAAGGATAGATAGATTACGAAAGTAAACTTGTGCAAAACATAAAAGGATAGTAAAAGCTTTTACTGATATATAAAACGGAAAAGAGTGACTAAAGTAAATGTTGGTCCCTTAGAAGATGAGAAGGGAGATTTAATAATGGGAAATGTGGAAATGGCTGAGACCTTAAACAATTATGTTGCTTCGGTCTTCACAGTGAAAGACACAAAAACCATGCCAAAAATTACTGATCACGGGAATGTGGGAAGGGAGGCCCTTGAGACAATCACCATCACTCGGGGGGTGGTGCTGGACAGGCTAATGGATCTCAAGGTAGACAAGTCCCCTGGTCCTGATGAAATGCATCCCAGGGTATTAAAAGAGATGGCGGAAGTTATAGCAGATGCATTCGTTATAATCTACCAAAATTCTCTGGACGCTGGGGAGGTACCATTGGATTGGAAAGTAGCTAATGTAACGCCTCTTTAAAAAAGGGGGCAGACAAAAGGCAGGTAACTATAGGCCGGTTAGTTTAACATCTGTAGTGGGGAAAATGCTTGAAGCTATCATTAAGGAAGAAATAGCAGGACATCTGGATAGGAATAGTGCAATCAAGCAGACGCAACATGGATTCATGAAGGGGAAATTATGTTTAACTAATTTACTGGAATTCTTTGAGGATATAACGAGCATGGTGGATAGAAGTATACCGATGGACGTGGTGTATTTAGATTTCCAAAAGGCATTCGATAAGGTGCCACACAAAAGGTTACGGCAGAAGATAAAGGTACGCGGAGTCAGAGGAAATGTATTAGCATGGATAGAGAATTGGCTGGCTAACAGAAAGCAGAGAGTCGGGATAAATGGGTCCTTTTCGGGTTGGAAATCGGTGGTTAGTGGTGTGCCACAGGGATCGGTGCTGGGACCACAACGGTTTACAATATACATAGATGACCTGGAAGAGGGGACGGAGTGTGGTGTAACAAAATTTTGCAGATGACACAAAGATTAGTGGGAAAGCGGGTTGTGTAGAGGACACAGAGAGGCTGCAAAGAGATTTAGATTGGTTAAGTGAATGGGCTAAGGTTTGGCAGATGGAATACAAGGTCGGAAAATGTGAGGTCATCCATCCACCTTGGAAAAAAAAACAGTAAAAGGGATTATTATTTGAATGGGGAGAAATTACAACATGCTGAGGTGCAGAGGGACCTGGGGGTCCTTGTGCATGAATCCCAAAAAGTTAGTTTGCAGGTGCAGCAGGTAATCAGGAAGGCAAATGGAATGTTGGCCTTCATTGCGAGAGGGATGGAGTACAAAAGCAGGGAGGTCCTGCTGCAACTGTACAGGGTATTGGTGAGGCCGCACTTGGAGTACTGCGTGCAGTTTTGGTCACCTTACTTAAGGAAGGATATACTAGCTTTGGAGGGGGTACAGAGACAATTCACTAAGCTAATTCCGGAGATGAGGGGGTTACCTTATGATGATAGATTGAGTAGACTGGGTCTTTACTGGTTGGAGTTCAGAAGGATGAGGGGTGATCTTATAGAAACATTTAAAATAATGAAAGGGATAGACAAGATAGAGGCAGAGAGGTTGTTTCCACTGGTTGGGGAGACTAGAACGAGGAGGAACAGCCTCAAAATATGGGGGAGCCAATTTAAAACCGAGTTGAGAAGGAATTTCTTCTCCCAGAGGGTTGTGAATCTGTGGAATTCTCTGCCCAAGGAAGCAGTTGAGGCTAGCTCATTGAATGTATTCAAGTCACAGATAGATAGATTTTTAACCAATAAGGGAATTAAGGGTTATGGGGAGCAGGCGGGTAAGTGGAGCTGAGTCCACGGCAAGATCAGCCATGATCTTGTTGAGTGGTGGAGCAGGCTTGAGGGGCTAGATGGCCTACTCCTGTTCCTAATTCTTATGTTCTTATGTTCTATCAACATAACCTTCCTTTCTCCCTCATGTACTTATTGAGATCCTCTTAAATGCATCCATGTCATTCGCCTCAACCACTCCGTGGTAACGTGTTCCACATTCTCACCACTCATGATAAAGACGTTCCGTCTGAATTCCCTATTACATTTATTGGTATCTTATATTTAAGTAAATGCCAAAATAGGAATCATTCACTGAATAAAAGCGCCATTCTGATTGGCAGTAACAGGGATTAACACCCAACATCTGTGATTTATTATGCAACGCAGGATTTGAACACTAGTTAGATGGAAGTTTAGCTTGCGTTTAATCTTCAGGTGAAGCAGGTTAGAGAGCGGGAGATAATTTGACCAGGGAAAGAACCACAAATATTGTGGCCACAAGAGGTCAGAGGCTGGGTATTCTGTGGTGAGTGTCTCACCTCCTGACTCCCCAAAGCCTTTCCACCATCTACAAGGCACAAGTCATGAATGTGATGGAATACTCTCCACTTGCCTGGATGAGTGCAGCTCCAACAACACTCAAGAAGCTCGGTGCCATCCAGAACAAAGGAACCCGCATGATTGGCACCTCATCCACCACCTTCAACATTCACTCCCTCCACCACCGGCGCACCGCGGCTGCAGTGTGTACCATCTACAAGATGTACTACAGCAACTCGCCAAGGCTTCTTCGACAGCACCTCCCAAACCCGCGACCTCTACCGCCTAGAAGGACAAGGGTAGCAGGCGCATGGGAGCACCACCATCTCCAAGTTACACACCATCCTGACTTGGAAATATATCAGCCGTCCCTTCATCGTCACTGGGACAAAGTCCTGGAACTGCCTCCCTAACAGCACTGTGGAAGCACCTTCACCACACGGACTGCAGCGGTTCAAGGCGGCTCACCACCACCTTCTCAAGGGCGATTAGGGATGTGCAATAAATGCCGGCCTTGCCAGCGATGCCCATATCCCGTGAATTAATTTTAAAGAAATTCTTGTGGGCACATTTAGAATGGTAACTGCACACACACACAAACTGGACAGGCTATAATGACACCCTCCCACTTATAACAGCGCTACAACACCTCCACTCAAGTGGGGATGGGGGATTGTGCAATTATAAATATAGACATAGGATTTTAGAATGGACAAAGCAAAAGAAACGTTGCCCTAGTAAGTCAGCAAATACAAGACAAATGTAGATATCTGATGACCTCAGGGATCTGCATCGATCCAGGGACCTGTGCCTAAAAGTCGCTGGCTCAACGAACAGATGACCTTGTGGACTGTTATCGCTGCTATCCCATTAAAGTTGTTACGCACACATTAGAACACACGAATTAGGAGCAGGTGTAGGCCATTCAGCCCCTCGAGCCTACTCCGCCATTCAATGAGATCATGGCTGATCTTCTACCTCAACTCCACTGTCCCCATATCCCTTAATTCCCTTTGTTTTCAAACATTTATCAACCGTTGTCTTCAATATACTCAGATACTGAGCATCCACAGCTCTCTGGAGTAGAGAACTCCAAAGATTCACAACCCTTTCAGTGAAGAAGTTTAGCCTCATCTCAGTCCTAAATGGTTGACCCTTTAATCTGAGACTGTGACCCTGTGTTCTAGATTCCCCAGGGAAACATCCTCTGCATCTACCCTGTCAAGCCCCTTAAGAATTTTATATGTTTCAATTAGATCAGGTTTCATTCTTCTAAACTCGAAGGAATATAGGTCTAATCTACTCAATCACTCCTCATAGGGCAATCCCCTCATCCCAGGAACCAGTCTAGTGAACCTTCGCTGCACTCGCTCCAAGGTAAAGAGACCAAAACTATACACAATACTCCAGGTGTAGCCTCACCAATGCCCTGTATAATTGTAGTAAGACTTCTTTACTCTTATAACCTAATCCCTTTGTAACAAAAGCTAACATATCATCTGTTTGTTGTACCTGCAGGTTAACGTTCTGTGATTTATGTACCAGGATACCCCGGTCCCTCAGTGTAAACATTTCCCAGTCTCTTACCATTCAACAAATATTCTGCTTTTTTGTTTTTCCTACCAAAGTGGATAACTTCACACTTGCCATGTTCTTGTCCATTCAGTCAACCTGTTTATATCTCTCTGCAGCCTCTGCATCCTCCTCACAGCTTACTTTCTCACCTAACTTTGTATGACCAAGCTTGGCTATGTTACATTCAGTCTCTACAGCCAAGTCATCAATATAGATTGTAACTAGCTAACTCCCAAGCACTGATCCTTGCGGTACCCCACTAGTTAGACTGGCAACCTGAAAAAGTCCCGCTTATTCCTACTCTGTTTTCTGTCCATTAACCAATCCTCACTCCATGCTAGTATATTAACCCCAATCTTATGAGGCCTAATTTTGTATAACCTCTTGTATAGCACCTTATCGAATGCTTTTTGAAAATCCAAATTCATTCGATCAGCTGGTTCCCCCTTATCCATCCTACTAGTTACATCCTCAAAAAACTAAAATAAATTTGTCAAGGACGATTTCTCTTTTATAAAACCATGTTGACTCTGCCTAATCATATTATGATTTTCTAAGTGCCCTGTTACCACGTCCCTAATAATAGATTCTAGCATTTTGTCGACTACTGATGTCAGGCTAACTGGGTTAAAGTTCCCCGTTCTTTCTCTTCCTCCTTTCTTAAATAGCGGGGTTATGTTTGCTACCTTCCAATCCTTGGGACTGTTTTGGAATATAGGGAATTCTGGAAGATTAATACCAGTGCATCCACTATCTCTGCAGCTACCTTTTAAAACCCTAGGATGCAGGTCGTCGGCTCCAGAGTACTTGTCACCACTTTGCCCTATTAATATCTCCACTACTATGTCTTTACATAAGTCGCTATATAAATGCTCATAAATATCAACAAGAGCAGGCACTGGCGACGAGGTTCAACACGACCTCCATTGCGTCAGAGAGTATTACCTTTGAAGTTCAGCTTTTTAATTTGGATCCTAGCTCCTCAAGCTCTCTCAGCAGAACCTCACTGCTGGTTCTACCCATGTCCTACATGGATCCTCCTCCTCCCACTCCAAGTTCTTCTCATACCACGAAGAGATACCCTTAACCCTGGCACCGGGGCAGGCAACACAGCCTTCAGTACTCACACACGCACATCACCACATTGTTAGAAATGTTGAACTCGAAACAGAGACAAATTTCCACACAGCCACTTCAGAATTTGTTCTCACCAAGTCGTATTTCACCAGGGAACAGTCGCCTGACATTACCAATCTCACGCACATTTGAAATGCCATCTCTTGAACAGGTTGTGGGCACGTGCAGTGGCAACAGTCTTGTAAAGCATTTATGTTGCAAAGCTGCTTCTACTGGAGGTGGCTCTATAACATCATGAACAGCAGTACTGTGGAAACTGCACCTTTCACACAGCACCACCGATTCCCCGACACCGACAACACCACAAGACGCAAAGAATCTGCAAAGGGACATAGACAGGCTAAGTGAGTGGGCAAACAAATTTGGCAGATGCGGAGTATACTGTGGAAAAATGTGAGATTATCCACTTTGGCAGCAAAAATGGAAAAGCAAATTATTTAAATGGGGAGAGATTACAAAGTGCTGTGGTACGGAGCATGCTGGGGGTCCTTGCACATGAAACACAAAAAGTTCACATGTGGGTACAGCAAGTAATCAGGAAGACAAATGGAATGTTAGCCTTTATTGCAAGGGGGATGGAGTATAAAAGTAGGGAAAGCCTGCTACAACTGAACAGGGCGTTAGTGAGACCACATCTGGAGTACTACGTACAGTTTTGGTCTCTGTATTTAAGGAAGGACTTGCATTGGAGGCAGTTCAGAGAAGGTTCACAAGGTTAATTCCTGAGATGAAGAGTTGTCTTAAGAAAGGTTGAGCCAATACTCATTGCAGTTTAGAAGAATGAGGGGTGATATTATTGAAATGCAGAAGATTCTGAGGGGGCGTGACAGGGTAGATCCCATCGTGGGGGAATCTGGAACGAGGGGGCATAGTTTCAGAATAAAGGGACGCCCATTTAAAACGGAAATGAGGAGGAATTTCTGCGTGAATCTTTGGAATTCTCTACCCCAGAGAGCGGTGGAGGCTGGGTCACTGAATATATTTAAGGTGGAGATAGACAGATTTCTGAATGATAAGGGAGTCGAGGGTTATGGGGACCGGGCAAGGAAGTGGAGCTGAGTCCATGATCAGATCAGCCATGATCTTATGGAATGGCAGAGCAGGCTTGAGGGGCCAAATGGCCTACGCCTGCTCCTATTTCTTATGTAACTACTGTACGAGGACAATCGTCCTCGCATAGAAACATAGAAAATAGGTGCAGGAGTAGGCCATTCAGCCCTTCGAGCCTGCACCACCATTCAATAAGATCATGACTGATCCTTCAACCTCAGTACCCCTTTCTCGCTTTTTTTTTTGATACCCCTTGATCCCTTTGTCCCTCTTGAATACATCCAATGAACTGGTATCAACAACTCTCTGCGGCAGTGAATTCCACAGGTTAACAACTCTCAGTGAAGAAGTTTCTCCTCATCTCAGTCCTAAATGGCCAACCCCTTATCCTAAGACTGTGTCCCCTGGTTCTGGTCATCCCCCTGCAAAACAGATACGCCGATTTGGGTACTATTGAGGGGGATGACTCATCAGGGGAAGGCAGCAGCAGCCAAGTTCATGGCACCATGGCTGGCTCTGCTGCACAGGAGAGCAGGAAAAAGAGTGGGAGAGCGATAGTGATAGGGGATTCAATTGTAAGGGGAATAGACAGACATTTCTGTGGCCGCAACCGAGACTCCAGGATGGTATGTTGCCTCCCTGGTGCAAGGGTCAAGGATGTCTCGGAGCGGGTGCAGGACATTCTGAAAAGGGAGGGTGAACAGCCAGTTGTCGTGATGCATATGGGTACCAACGATATAGGTAAAAGAAAAGGGATGAGGTCTTACGTGACAAATTTAGGGAGCTAGGAGTTAAATTAAAAAGTAGGACCTCAAAAGTAGTAATCTCAGGATTGCTACCAGTGCCACGTGCTAAGTCAGAGTAGGAATCGCAGGATAGCTCAGATAAATACGTGGCTTGAGAAGGGAGGGATTCAAATTCCTGGGACATTGGAACCAGTTCTGGGGGAGGTGAGACCAGTACAAACCGGACGGTCTGCACCTGGGCAGGACCGGAACCAATGTCCTAGGGAGAGTGTTTGCTAGTGCGGTTGGGGAGGAGTTAAACTAATATGGCAGGGGGATGGGAACCTATGCAGGGAGACAGAGGGAAATAAAAGGGAGACAGAGGCAAAGGATAGAAAGGAGAATAGTAAAATGGACGGCAGAGAAACCAAGGGCAAAAAACAAAAAGGGCCACTTTACAGCAAAATTCTAAAGCAGCAAAGTGTGTTAAACAAGCCTGAAGGCTCTGTGCCTCAATGCGAGGAGTATTCGGAATAAGGTGGATGAATTAACTGCGCAGATAGCAGTTAACGGATACGATGTGATTGGCATCATGGAGACATGGCTCCAGGGTGACCAAGGCTGGGAACTCAACATCCAAGGGTATTCAACATTTAGAAAGAATAGACAGAAAGGAAAAGGAGGCGGGGTGGCATTGCTGGTTAAAGAGGAAATCAATGCAATTGTAAGGAAGGACATTAGCCTGGATGATGTGGAATCGGTATGGGTGGAGCTGTGGAATTCCAAAGGGCAGAAAACGCTAGTGGGAGTTGTGTACAGACCACCAAATAGTAGTACAGAGGTTGGGGACAGCATCAAACAAGAAATAAGGGATGTGTGCAATAAAGCTACAGCAGTAATCATGGGCGACTTTAATCTACATATAGATTGGGCTAACCTAACTGGTAGCAATGCAGTGGAGGAGGATTTCCTGGAGTGTATTAGGGATGGTTTTCTAGACCAATATGTCGAGGAACCAACCAGGGAGCTGGCCATCCTCGACTGGGTAATGTGTAATGAGAAGGACTAATTAGCAATCTTGTTGTGCGAGGCCCTTTGGGGTAGAATTCCTTATTAAGATGGAGAGTGACAAAGTTAATTCGGAAACTAGGGTCCTGAACTTAAGGAAAGGTAACTTCGACGGTATGAGGTGTGAATTGGCTAGAATAGACTGGCAGAGGATACTTAAAGGGTTGACGGTGGATAAGCAATGGCAAACATTTAAAGATCATATGGGTGAACTTCAGCAAATGTACATCCCTGTCTGGAGTAAAAATAAAACTGGGAAGGTGGCTCAACCATGGCTAACAAGGGAAATTAATGATAGTGTTAAAACCAATGAAAAGACATATAAATTGGCTAGAAAAAGCAACAAACCTGAGGACTGGGAGAAATTTAGAATTCAGCAGAGGACGACGAGGGGTTTGATTAAGAGGGGGAAAAGAGAGTACGAGAGGAAGCTTGCAGGGAACATAAAAACTGACTGCAAGAGCTTCAATAAATATGTGAAGAGAAAAAGATTAGAAAAGACAAACATAGGTCCCTTGCAGTCGGATTCAGATGAATTTATAATGGGGAACAAAGAAATGGCAGACCAACTGAACCAATACTTCGGTTCTGTCTTCACAAAGGAAGATACAAATAACCTTCCGAATGTACTAGGGGACAGTGGGTCTAGTGAGAATGAGGAACTGAAAGATATCCTTATTAGGCGGGAAATTGTGTTAGGGAAATTGATGGGATTAAAGGCCGATAAATCCCCTGGTCCTGATAGTCTGCATCCCAGAGTACTTAAGGAAGTGGCCCTAGAAATAGTGGATGCATTGGTGATCATTTTCCAACAATTTATCGACTCTGGATCAGTTCCTATGGACTGGAGGGTAGCTAATGCAACACCACTTTTTAAGAAAGGAGGGAGAGAAAGCAGGTAATTTAGACCGGTTAGCCTGACATCAGTAGTGAGGAAAACGTTGGAATCAATCATTAAGGATGAAATAGCAGCCCATTTGGAAAGCAGTGACAGGATCGGAACGAGTCAGCATGGATTTATGAAAGGGAAATCATGCTTGACAAATCTTCTGGAATTTTTTGAGGATGTAACTAGTAGAGTGGACAAGGGAGAACTAGTGGATGTGATGTATTTGGACTTTCAAAAGGCTTTTGACAAGGTCCCACACAAGAGATTGGTGTGCAAAATCAAAGCGCATGGTATTGGGGGTAATGTACTGACGTGGATAGAGAACTGGTTGGCAGACAGGAAGCAGAGACTCGGGATAAATGGTTCCTTTTCAAAATGGCAGGCAGTTACTAGTGGGGTGCCGCAGGGCTCAGTGCTGGGACCCCAGCTCTTTACAATATACTTTAACGATTTGGATGAAGGAATAGAGTGTAATATCTCCAAGTTTGCAGATGACACTAAACTGGGTGGCGGTGTGAACTGTGAGGAGGACGCTAAGAGGCTGCAGGGTGACTTGGACAGATTAGGTGAGTGGGCAAATACATGGTAGATGCAGTATAATGTGGATAAATGTGAGGTTATCCATTTTGGGGGCAAAAACACGAAGGCAGAATATTATCTGAATGGCAGCAGACTAGAAAAAGGGGAGGTGCAATGAGACCTGGGTGTCATGGTTCATCAGTCACTGAAAGTGGGCATGCAGGTACAGCAGGTGGTAAAGAAGGCAAATGGTATGTTGGCCTTCATAGCAAGGGGATTTGAGTATAGGAACAGGGAGGTCTTACTGCAGTTTTACAGGGCCTTAGTGAGGCCTCACCTGGAATATTGTGTTCAGTTTTGGACTCCTGGTCTGAGGAAGGACGTTCTTCCTATTGAGGGAGTGCAACGAAGGTTCACCAGACTGATTCCTGGGATGGCTGGAGTGACATATGGAGGAGAGACTGGATCAACTGGGCCTTTATACACTGGAGTTTAGAAGGACGAGAGGGGATCTCATCGAAACATAAGATCCTGACGGGACTGGGCAGGTTAGATGCGGGAAGAATGTTCTCGATGTTGGAGAAGTCCAGAACCAGGGGACACAGTCTTAGGATAATGGGTAGGCCATTTAGGACTTAGATGAGGAGAAACTTCTTCACTCAGAGTTGTTAATTTGTGGAATTCCCTGCCGCAGAGTGTTGTTGATGCCAGTTCATTGGATATATTCAAGAGGGAGTTAGATATGGCCCTTACGGTTAAGGGGATCAAGGGGTATAGAAAGAAAGCAGGAAAGGGGTACTGAAGGAATGATCAGCCATGATTTTTTGAATGATGGTGCAGACTCGAAAGGCCGAATGGCCTACTCCTGCACCTATTTTCTATGTTTCCCCAACATCGGAAACATTCTTCCCGCATCTAACCTGTCCCGTCCCGTCAGAATCTTACGTGTTTCTATGAGATACCCTCTCGTCCTTCTAAACTCGTGTATAAAGGCCCAGTTGATCCAGTCTCTCCTCATATGTCACTCCAGTCATACCTGGAATGAGTCTGGTGAACCTTTGCTACACTACCTCAAAAGCAAGAACGTCCTTCCTGAGATTAGGAGACCAAAACTGAACACAATATTCCAGGCGACGCCTCTCAAAGGCCCTGTACAATTGCAGTAAGACCTCCCTGCTCCTATATTCAAATACCCTAGCTATGAAGGCCAACATGCTATTTGCCTTCTTCACCACCTGCTGTACCTGCATGCCAACTTTCAATGACTGATGAACCATGACACCTAGGTCTCGTTGCACCTCCCTTTTTCTAATCTGTCGCCATTCAGATAATATTCTGCCTTCGTGTTTTTGCCACCAAAGTGGATAACCTCACATTTATCCACATTATACTGCATCTGCCATGTATTTGCCCACTCACCTAACCTGTCCAAGTCACCCTTGTAGCCTCTTAGCATCCTCCTCACAGCTCACACCGCCACCCAGTTTAGTGTCATCTGCAAACTTGGAGATATTACATTCAATTCCTTCATCCAAATCATTGATATATATTGTAAAGAGCAGGGGTCCCAGCACTGAGCCCTGCAGCACTCCACTAGTCACCGCCTCCCATTCCGAAAAGGACCATTTCATCCCGACTCTCTGCTTCCTGTCTGCCAACCAATTCTCTATCCACGCCAGTACATTACCCCCAATACCATGTGCTTTGATTTTGCACACCAATCTCTTATGTGGGATCTTGTCAAAGGCCTTTTGAAAGTCCAAATACACCACATCCACTGGTTCTCCCTTGTCCACTCTACTAGTTACATTCTTAAAAAATTCCAGAAGTTTGTCAAGCATGATTTCCCTTTCATAAATCCATGCTGACTTGGACCGATCCTGTCACTGCTTTCCAAATGCGCTGTGATTTCATCCTTAATAATTGATTCCAACCTTTCCCCCACTACTGATGTCAGACTAACCGGTCTATAATTACCCGTTTTCTCTCTCCCTCCTTTTTTAAAAAGTGGTGTTACATTAGCTACCCTCCAGTCCATAGGAACTGATCCAAAGTCGATAGACAGTTGGAAAATGATCACCAATGAATCCAGTATTTCTAGGGCCACTTCCTTAAGTACTCTGGGATGCAGACAATCAGGCCCCGGGGATTTATCGGCCTTCAATTCCATCAATTTCCCCAACACAATTTCCCGCCTAATTAGGATAGCCTTCAATTCCTCGTTCTCACTCGACCTCGGTCCCCTTGTAGATCTGGAAGGTTATTTGTGTCTTCCTTCGTGAAGACAGAACCAAAGTATTTGTTCAATTGGTCTGCCATTTCTTTGTTCCCCATTATAAATTCACCCGAATCCGACTGCAAGGGACCTACATTTGTCTTCATTAATCTTTTTCTCTTCACATATCTATAGAAGCTTTTGCAGTCAGTTTTTATGTTCCCGGCAAGCTTCCTCTCATACTCTCTTTTCCCCCTCCTAATTAGACCCTTTGTCCTCCTCTGCTGAATTCTAAATTTCTCCCAGTCCTCTGGTTTGCTGCTTTTTCTGGCCAATTTATATGCCTCTTCCTTGGATTGAACACTATCCTTAATTTCCCTTGTTGGCCATGGTTGAGCCACCTTCCCTGTTTTATTTTTACTCCAGGCAGGGATGTACAATTGTTGAAGTTCATCCATGTGATCTATAAATGTTTGCCATTGCCTATCCACCGTCAACCCTTTAAGTATCACTCGCCAGTCTATTCTAGCCAATTCACGCCTCATGCCGTCAAAGTTAGCTTTCCTTAAGTTCAGGACCCTAGTTTCTGATTTAACTGTCACTCTCAATCTTAATAAAGAATTCTACCATATTATGATCACTCTTCCCCAAGGGGCCTCGCACAACAAGATTGCTAATTAGTCCCTTCTCATTACACATCACCCAGTCTAGGATGGCAAGCTCTCTAGTTGGTTCCTCGACATATTGGTCAAGAAAACCATCCCTAATACACTCCAGGAAATCCTCCTCCACATCATTGCTACCAGTTTGGTTAGCCCAATCTATATCTAAATTAAAGTCGCCCATGATAACTGCTGTACCCTTATTGCACACATCCCTTATTTCTTGTTTGATGCTGTCCCCAACCTCACTACTACTATTTGGTGGCCTGTGCACAACTCCCACCAGTGTTTTCTGCCCTTTGGTATTCCATAGCTCTACCCATACCAATTCCACATCATCCAAACCAATGTCCTTTCTTATTATTGCATTAATTTCCTCTTTAACCAGCAACGCCACCCCGCCTCCTTTTCCTTTCTGTCTATCCTTCCTAAATGTTGAATACCCCTGGATATTGAGTTCCCAGCCTTGTCTCCATGATGCCAACATCATATCCATTAACTGCTATCTGCGCAGTTAATTCGTCCACCTTATTTCGAATATTCCTCGCATTGAGGCAGAGCCTTCAGGCTTGTCTTTTTAACACACTTTGCCCCTTTAGAATTTTGCTGTAATGTGGCCCTTTTTGTTTTTTGCCCTGGGTTTCTCTGCCCTCCATTTTTACTATTCTCCTTTCTATCCTTTGCCTCTGTCTCCCTTTTATTTCCCTCTGCCTCCCTGCATAGGTTCACATCCCCCTGCCATATTAGTTTAACTCCTCCCCAACAGCACTCCCCCATGGACATTGGTTCCAATCCTGCCCAGGTGCAGACCATCCGGTTTGTACTGGTCCCACCTCCCCCAGAACCGGTTCCAATGTCCCAGGAATTTGAATCCCTCCCTTTTGCACCACTCCTCAAGCCACATATTCATCTGACCTATCCTACGATTCCTACTCTGACTAGCACGTGGCACTGGTAGCAATCCTGAGATTACTACTTTTGAGGTCCTACTTTTTAAATTTAGCTCCTAACTCCCTAAATTCGTCTCGTAGGACCTCATCCCGTTTTTTTTACCTATATCGTTGGTACCTATATGCACCATGACAACTGGCTGTTCACCCTTCCTTTTCAGAATGTCCTGCACCCGCTCCGAGACATCCTTGACCCTTGCACCAGGGAGGCAACATACCATCCTGGAGTCTCCTTTGCGGCTGCAGAAACGCCTATCTATTCCCCTTACAATTGAATCCCCTATCACGATCGCTCTCCCACTCTTTTTCCTGCCACGGTGCCATGAACTTGGCTGCATGCAGTCAGTCTGCACCTTATCACAAACATCTCAACAGCACTTCACATATAATACAGGCAAATGTGCACAGCAAAATCACACACATAGCAACAGGATGGCCGATCAGATTATGGTAATGCTGGGTGAGGGAGGCATTTCGGGCCAAGTAAACTAATAGAAGTCTTCTTCCAATAACCCCACTGCAACCTTAACATCCACCAGAACAGGCAGATGGGGCCACGGTTTAACATCACAACCCAAAGACGGCACCTCTGACAGCGCAGCACTCCCTCAGTACAGCACTGGAGTGTCGGCCCAGAGTGGGTCTTGAACCCCCAACCGGCTAACTCAAGATATCAGTGTGCGACCAAAAGAACCAAGTGGGTAGATGCTTGAATTCAAACTTTTTTTGTCTACAGGATTTCTTCAATGGTTCACCCAGTGATATAAAAAGAACTTACATTTCTATAGTGCCTTTCCTGACCATTTACAGCGCCTTTTACAGTGAAGTACTTTTTGAAGTGTAGTCACTGTTGTATCATTGAAACATGTAAGATTCTGAGGGGGTTTGACAGGGTAGATGCAGAGACGATGTTTCCCCTCATGGGGGAATCTAGAACTCGGGGCATAGTTTCAGAATAAGGGGTCACCCATTTAGAATGGAGATGAGGAGGAATTTCTTCTCAAGGGGTCGTGAATCTGTGGAATTCTCTGCCCCAGAGAGCTGTGGAGGCTGGGTCATTGAATATATTTAAGGTGGAGATGGACAGATTATGAGCGGGCAGGGAAGTGGAGTTGAGGCCATGATCAGATTAGCTATGATCTCATTGAATGGCGGAGCAGGCTCGAGGGGCCGAATGGCCTACTCCTGCTCCTATTTCTTATCTTATATAAAATACAAAACGCGGCCAATTTGCGCACAGTAAGATTCCACAAATAACAATGTGATAATGACCAGATAATCTGTTTTCTTTAAAAAAAAAACTCCCCTGCTCTTCTTTGAAATAGTGCTGTGGGGTCTTTTATGTCCACCTGAAAGAGCAGACAGAGCTTCAATTCAGAAGGCCTGTGAGAAAGAACCCGAATATTTCTGGCCCAAGTATTTCTCCTCTAGTCTACTGAGAATAGTGAGATATGGCTCCACGGGCATAAGGAGACTCCCAGTACCTAGCTCACGTGCCATTCCTGGTTTTAAAATGAGCATTAGCGGTCTAGTTTACCCTGGCGCAACACCCCGACCCGTCAACACATGATCCACACGCACCCACTCTCGAGCAGGAGTTCATGGATAGCCACCAGGAGCAAGGGCCTTGGCTGGTTTTGCCCTTCCTTAGCCCAGGAAACACTGAGCGCAATCACAAAGCTTCAATGTATTGCATCGATCAAGACCAGCCCATCCATCGCAGAAAGCAATCTCCCGACATGTACAGGTGCTTGTACTTTTGACACCACTAAATTTGTATTCCCTCCCTAAACACCTCTCTCCTCCTTTAAGTCGCTCCTTAAAACCTGTCACCTGACCAAGCTTGTGGTCATCGATCCGAATAACTCCTTCAGTGGTTCGGTGTCAAATTTTGTTTGATAACGCTCCTGTGAAGCACCTTGTACCGGTTTACCACATTAAAAGTGCTGTATAAATGTGAGTCACTTGTGTCCATTTCATAACTCTGCAAGCAATGCCCGACATTTTTTAATTGCTCAAAAACCTCACAAATGACTGGACGGTAATCAGTTATATGAATGATTAAGAATCCCACAAATAGTGCCATGCACAAAGTCACTATTTATTTAAATCCATCCCTCTTTAAGGAAGGAAAGTAACTTCCATTTACTGAACGCATTTTACGACCTCCGGGTTTTACAAAGCGCTTCACAGCAAATGGATCACTGCTGAAAATTTAGTCGTTGGAAGACTGACCTCCAAGCTCAAACCTATTGGCGAAGGTCCCACCGAACCATGCAGAAAGTCCTAGCTTCAGTTCCTGCTCGGTGAGGGTGGAGCCAGTCTTGAGCTGTCCCTGTGCTGGGGACCCAACACGTCCCCAAGCTGGGAGTGGGAAAGTCGGACACAGTCCAGTGGCTCAGGCTGGAAATCGCAAATATGGAGCAAGTACTGTCTCGAGCTTGATTTTTTTTGTTCCAGAGTGCAGTGGACAGCCGGTGTCAGCATGGGTCCGAGTAAAGAAATTGTGGCTTCAAGTCCCTCTTCCACAGTCTCAGCAGATTCCAATGCTAAAACAGTCGAGAAGTATTTCCATGTGGGGAGACCAGAACTAGAGGCCATAAATGTGAGAAAGTCACCAATAAATCCAACAGGGAATTCAGGCGAAACCTCTTTATCCAGAGAGTGGTGAGAATGTGGAACTCGCTACCACAGGGAGTAGTTGAGGTAAATAGCATAGATGCATTTAAGGGGAAGCTGGATAAACACATGAGGTGGAAAGGAATAGAGGGTTCACTAATGTCTTTTAGGGAAGAAAATTTGCCGTCCTTACCCAGTCTGGCCTATATGTGACTCCAGACCCACAGCATTTGGTTGACTCTTAACTGCCCTCTGAAATGGCCTAGCAAGCCACTCCGCTGCAACAAACGACTATGAAAAATAAAGCCGGACGGACCGCTCGGCATCCACCTAGATACCGGATTCGGACAACGACGGCACACACAGCCCAGTCGACCCTGTAAAGCCCACCTCACTAACATCTGGGAAATTGTACCAAAATTGGGAGAGCTGCCCTACAGACTGGTCAAGCAACAGCCTGACATAGTCATACTCACAGAATCATACCTTTCAGCCAATATCCCAGACTCCTCCATCACCATCCCTTGGTATGCCCTGTCTCACCGGCAGGACAGACCAACCAGGGGTGGCAGCACATGGTATACAGTCGGGAGGGAGTGGCCCTGGGGGTCCTCAACATTGACTCTGGACCCCATGAAGTCTCATGGCTTCAGGTCAAGCATGGGCAAGGAAACCTCCTGCTGATTATCACCTACTGCCCTCCCTCAGCTGATGAATCAGTACTCTGCCATGTTGAACACCACTTGGAAGAAGCACTGAGGGTAGCAAGGGCACAGAATGTACTCTGGGTGGGGGACTTCAATGTCCATCACCAAGAGTGGCTCGGTAGCACCACTACTGACCGAGCTGGTCGAGTCCTGAAGGACATAGTTGTCAGACTGGACCTGCGGCAGGTGGTGAGAGAACCAACACGAGGGAAAAATCTACTTGACCTCGTCCTCACCAATCTACCTGTCACAGATACGTCTATCCATCGCAGCATTGGTAGCAGTGACCACCGCACAGTCATTGCGGAGATAAAATCCTGTCTTCACACTGAGGATACCCTCCATCGTGTTGTGTGGTACTACCACCATGCTAAATGGAATAGATTCAGAACAGATCTAGCAGCTCAAAACAGGGCATCCATGAGGTGCTGTGGGCCATCAGCAGCAGCAGAATTGTATTCCACCACAATCTGTAACCTCATGGCTCGGCATATCCCTCACTCTACCATTACCATCAAGCCAGGGGACCAACCCTGGTTCAATGAGGGGTGCAGAAGAGCATGCCAGGGGCAGCACCAGGTGTACCTAAAAATGAGGTGCCAAACTGGGGAAGCTGCAACGCAGGACCAAATGCATGCTAAACAATGGGAGCAGCATGCTATAGACAGGGCTAAGCAATCCCACAATCAACGGATCAGATCAAAGCTCCGCAGTCCTGCCACATCCAGTCGTGAATGGTGGTGGACCATTAAACAACTAACGGGAGGAGGAGGCTCCATGAATATCCCCATCCTCAATGATGGCAGAGCCCAGAATCTGAGTGCAAAAGACAAGACTGAAGTGTTTACAACCATCTTCAGCCAGAAGTGCCGAGTGGATGATCCATACCTGTCTCCTCCAGAGGTCCCCACCATCACAGAAGCCAGTCTTCAGCCAATTTGATTCACTCCATGTGATATCAAAAAACGGCTGAGCGCACTGGATACAGCAAAGGCTATGGGCCCCGACAACATTCCGGCTGTCGTGTTGAAGATTTTTGCTCCAGAACTAGCCGTGCATCTAGCCAAGCTGTTCCAGTACAGCTACAACACTGGCATCTATCCAACGATGTGGAGCACTGCCCAGATATGTCCTGTCCACAAAAAGCAGGACAAATCTAATCCAGCCAATTACCGCCCCATCAGTCTACTCTCAAACATCAGCAAAGTGATGAAAGGTGTCGTCGTCAGTGCAATCAAGTGGCACGTACTCACCACTAACTTGCTCACCAATGCTCAGTTTGGGTTCCGCCAAGACCACTTGGCTTCAGACCTCATTGCAGCCTTGGCCCAAACATGGACAAAAGAGCTGAATTCCAAAGGTGAGGTGACATCAAGCCAGCATTTGACCGAGTGTGGCATCAAGGAGCCCGAGTAAAACTGAAGTCAATGGGAATGAAGCAGAAAACTCTCCACTGGCTGGAATCATTCCTAGCACAAAGGAAGATGGTTGCGGTTTTTGGAGTTCAATCATTCCAGCCCCAGGGAAATCGCTGCAGGAGTCCCTCGGGGCAGTGTCCTCGGCCCAACCATCTTCAGCTGCTTCATCAATGATTGAGAATGTGTAAAAGGGTTGCGAAAGTGGTAGATGGCTAGAGAAGGTGGCAAAAGGATGGAGATAGGGAATCATGGGAAAATAGCTAACGAAATGGTCAAGATGCAGACAACTGCAGAATCAACAGAAAAAAAAGGGGTTACCAAGAGTTGAAGTTGAGGTTAGACACGGGTCATGAGAAAGCCCAAGGCAGCACAAAGAAAGAAAGCAATCCTAGATAGGAAGGGAAAAGTAATAGCTTCTACTGATAAGGAGGAAGAGAAACTAAATGGGTTCTTTACTGATAAGGAAAGACAGTGTAGCAAAGCTATAACTAATCTACCTGACACCAGCCCTAATTGGGAGACTTTCTTGCCTGCCATTAGACGTACTCAGGGGGAAGGCAGAAAGGGATTGGCTAGACCAAGTGCTAATCAAATGTGTTCCGTTTTGAAAATGTATATCTACTGTGCTTTTCGCGCTGAAAAGGGACTTGTCCAGGAGAAGGTAAACAGGCTCTGATTGAGAGTGTCCCTTTGTCTTGACAAGTCCCGGCCGGAGAATCTTCAATAAAGGTCTTTGACAGAAAAGGCAAGAGGTGTTCGCGTGTCAGTGTATTCGCTGAAACAGATTGAGGGAAAAAGAATCCGTATTAACATGATCTTCTCTCTATTATAAAATCAGAAGTGGGGATGTTCGCTGATGACTGCACAGTGTTCAGTTCCATTCGCAACTGCCCAGATAATGGAGCAGTCCATGCCCACATGCAGCAAGACCTGGACAACATTCAGGCTTGGGCTGATAAATGGCAAGTAACATTCGCGCCACACAAGTGCCAAGCAATGACCATCTCCAACAAGCGAGAGTCTATCCACCGCTCCTCGACATTCAATGATATTACCATCGCCAAATCCCTCACCATCAACATCCTGGGGGTCACCATTGACCAGAAACAGGCTGCAAGAGCAGGTCAGAGGCTGGGTATTCTGCAGCGAGTGTCTCACCTCCTGACTCCCCAAAGTCTTTCCACCATCTACAAGGCACAAGTCAGGAGTGCGATGGAATACTCTCCACTTGCCTGGATGAGTTCAGCTCCAACAACACAAGAAGCTCGACATCATCCAGGACAAAGCAGCCCGCTTGATCGGCCCCCCCATCCACCACCTTCACCATTCACTCCCTTCACCAGTGGCGCACCATGGCTGCAGTGTGTACCATCTACAAGATGCACTACAGCAACTCAATAAGGTTTCTTCCTCTACCACCTGGAAGGACAAGGGCAGCAGATGCATGGGAACACCATGTTCCAAGTTACACACCATCCTGACTTGGAAATATGTCGGCTGTTCCTTCATCGTTGCTGGGTCAAAATCCTGGAACTCCCTCCCCAACAGCACTGTGGGAGCACCTTCACCACACAACTGCAGCGGTTCAAGAAGGCAGCTCACCACCACCTTCTCAAGGACAATTAGGGATGCCCGGAACAATTTTTTTTAAAAAAGAAATGCATATGAGGTGAGATGAAGTAGGGTGGGAGGAAGCTCGTGTGGAGCATAAACACTGGCACGGACCAATTGGGCTGAATGGCCTGTTTCAGTGCTGTACATTCTGTGTAAGGTCCCATCTGCCTGTTTCAGGTGACTGTTGATAGCACTGTTTGAGGAGCAGGGTGATCTGTCCCAACCAACACCATCAAAGGAACACATTAACTGGTCAATTGCTGCTTGTGGGATATCACTGCATGCAAACTGAGGATGCAAAGACGCTGCAAGGTGTTTTAGATAGGTTGAGTGAGTGGGCAAATACATGGCAGATGCCGTATAATGTGGATAAATGTGAAGTTATCCACTTTGGTAGGAAAAACATAAGGACAAAGTATTATTTAAATGGTGATGGCTTGGGAAGTGTCGATGTACAGAGGGACCTGTGTGTCCTTATACACCAGTCATTGAAGGCAAACATGCAGGTGCAGCAAACAGTTAAGGCAGCAAATGGTATGTTGGCCTTCATTGCAAGAGGATTTGAGTACAGGAGCAAGGATGTCTTGTCCTGGAGTATTGTGTGCAGTTTTGGTCTCCTTACACAAGAAAGGATATACTTGCCATAGAGGGAGTGCAGCGAAGGTTCACCAGACTGATTCCTGGGATGGCAGGACTGTAGAATGAGGAAAGATTGGGTCGACTAGGCCTGTATTCACTAGAGTTTAGAAGAATGAGAGGGGATCTCATTGAAACTTTAAAAATTCTGACTGGGTTTGATGGACTGGATGCGGGGAGGATGTTTCCCCTGGCTGGGAAGTCTAGAACAAGGGGTCACAGTCTCAGGATGTGGGGTAGGAAATTTAGGACCTAGATGAGGAGAAATGTTTTCACTCAGAGGGTGGTGAACCTGTGGAATTCTCTACCACAGAAGACTATGGAAGTCAAGTCACTGAATATATTTAGAAACATAGAAAATAGGTGAAGGAGTAGGCCATTCGGCCCTTCGAGCCTGCACCGCCATTCAATGAGTTCATGGCTGAACAAGAGGGCGATAGATAGATTTCTAGACACAAGACATTAAGGGATATGGAGAGAAAGTGGGAATATGGTGTTGAGATAGAGGATCAGCCATGATCATATTGAATGGCGGTGCAGGCTCGAAGGACCGAATGGCCTACTACTGCTCCTATTTTCTATGTTTCTATATTTTCTGTACCAACTTCGAGGTAAGTAATTTCACGTGAAGCATTTTGGGATGTTCGAGCAACATTAGGTGTCAGCCGTGGCTCAGTGGATAGCTTCTCTCGCCTCCGAGTCAGATGGTCGTGGGCTTGAGTCCCACTCCAAAGACTTGAGCACAAAAATCCAGGCTGTCACTCCCGGTGCCTTCTATCAGGTGAGATGTTAAACCGAGACCCCGTCTGCTCTCTCAAGTGGAAGTTAACGATCCACTGCACTATTTCGAAGAGGAGCAGGGGAGTTATCCCCGGTGACCTGGCCAATATTTATCCCTCAACTGATTATCTAGTCATTATCACAGTGCTGATTGTGGGAGCTTACTGTGCGCAGATTGGCTGCTGTGTTTCCTACATTGCAACAGTGACTACACTTTAAAAATACTTCATTGGCTGCAAAACGCTTTAGGACATCGAGGTCATGAAAGGCGCTACAGAAATGTATGTTCTTTATGATCAGGTGCTGCCTAAACACAAGCAGATTTATAATCGCCTCATTTCTTTTCAAGATAAATTTCAAGCCCCTAACACTCCACTGACATTGCAGACACACACACCCCAACAAGGAGGAGATACAACTTTACAGAAGTGTTATGACAGGCTTCGAGGCCACAGAGACACAGGGACAATCAGACTTAAACCTGTAAGAGGAACCACCTTGGCAGGACTGTCTCAACATTGGCTATTGCAAGCCGTTTCTGAACACAGGAACAGGAGGAGGCCATTAAGCCCCTCCAGCCTGCTCCGCCTTTCAATTAGATCATGGCTGATCTGAATCTTAAGTCTATTTAACAACTAGAACTCCACACTTTTCCCAAAGTAAGACTGGTCATTCTGAGAGGGGAAGTGGGTGGCTACATAGAAAATAGGTGCAGGAGTAGGCCATTCGGCCCTTCGAGCCTGCACTGTCATTCAATGAGTTCATGGCTGAACATGCAACTTCAGTACCCCATTCCTGCTGATCTCCCTAGTAGTAAGGACTACATCTAACTCCTTCTTGAATATATTTAGTGAATTGGCCTCAACAACTTTCTGTGGTAGAGAATTCCACAGGTTCACCACTCTCTGGGTGAAGAAGTTTCTCCTCATCTCAGTCCTAAATGGCTTACCCCTTATCCTTAGGCTGTGACCCCTGGTTCTGGACTTCAACATTGGGAACATTCTTCCTGCATCTACCCTGTCTAAACCCATCAGAATTTTAAACTTTTCTATGAGATCCCCTCTCATTCGCCTGAACTCCAGTGAATACAAGCCCAGTTGATCCAGTCTTTCTTGATAGGTCAGTCCTGCCATCCCGGGAATCAGTCTGGTGAACCTTCGCTGCACTCCCTCAATAGCAAGAATGTCCTTCCTCAAGTTAGGAGACCAAAACTGTACACAATACTCCAGGTGTGGCCTCACCAAGGCCCTGTGCAACTGTAGCAACACCTCCCTGCCCCTGTACTCAAATCCCCTCGCTATGTTGTTCTTCAACAACAACAATTTGTATCAATTTGCATATAGCACCTTTAACATAGTAAAACGGGGGGGGGGGAAAAGAGACAAGAAACATCAAACAACTATTTCAATATCACAAGTATTCTGAAATAACATTGCAACCGTTCTGCCAATATTGCAGCGCAGTCCCCACCACTTACATCATCCCCATTTATCCCCTGGGAGGACAGATGCACCAACGTCAGTGTTCTCGATCAGGCCAACATCCCCAGCATCGAAACACTGACCACACTCGACCAGCTCCACATTGTCCACATGCCGGACACAAGACTCCCAAAGCAAGCGCTCTACTCAGAGCTCCTACACTGTAAGCGAGCAGAGGAAACGTTACAAGGACACCCTCAAAGCCTCCCTGATAAAGTGCAACATCCCCACCGACACCTGGGAGTCCCTGGCCAAAGACCGCCCTAAGTGGGGGAAGAGCATGCGGGAGGGCGCTGAGCACCTCGTGTCTCGTCGCCGAGAGCATGCAGAAATCAAGCGCAGACAGCGGAAGGAGCGTGTGGCAAACCAGACTCCCCACCCACCCTTTTCTCCAACGACTGCCCATCTCACCCTCGACAGAGACTGTAATGCCCGAATCGGGCTGTTCAGTCACCTGAATTTTGGAGTGGAAGCAAGTCTGCCTCGATTTCCAGATAGCTACCTATAATCGGGCAAAGGTGCCAATTACATCAATTACAAAGGCACCACTTTAGGCGCTGTTACGGGCTCTTCGAGCAGTTAACTGTACCTCATTAATAAAGTATTACTGTGTACATCAGCCCCCAAGGGCATCCAGACAGAGTGAGAAGTACAGAGAGAGGATGAAGGTTTCTTCTGTGCTGCTTAAAAGTTTCTCAGTTACACGGGCACTGCACGTGTCAGTCAAAGCTATAGGTCGGGACAGTATTGCAATCCTTAATATTTGCAATATGTGGCCCAGTGGGTAGAACTCTTGCCTCCGAGTCAGAATTCAGCCCATAATCTAGTGCAATACTGAGGGAGTGCTGCACTGTCGGAGGGGGTGCCATCTTTTAGATGAGACATTAAACCGAGGCCGTCTGCTCGCTCATGGGGATGTAAATGATCCCACGGCACTATTTCGAAGCAGAGCAGGGAGTTCTCCCCGTTGTCCTGGGGCCAATATTTATCCCTCAACCAGCATCACTAAATTTACCACATTGCAGTTTGAGAGAGTTTGCTGTGAGCATCCTACATCACGACAGTGACTACACTTCAAAAGTACTTCAGTGGCTGTATAGTGCGCATGTCCTAAGGTGGTGAAAGATATCAAACACTGCAATAATTCTGCAACTGCTAAACATTAGCATTGCAATCACAATAATCCTGCAAAAAATATTATTGCAACTGTCAAGAGTGACAGTACCAATAGTGCAATAATCCGAAAAATGCAAAATATTGCACGATTCCAACTGCAATACAAAAGAAAAGACTTGGATTTCTATAGCGCCTTTTATGACCTCAGGACGTCCCAAAGTGCTTTACAACCAATGAAGTACTTTTGAAGAATATTCACTGTTGTAATAGAAACATAGAAAATAGGTGCAGGAGTAGGCCATTCGGCACTTCGAGCCTGCACCGCCATTCAATAAGATCATGGCTCATCATTCCCTCAGTACCCCTTTCCTGCTTTCTCTCCATGCCCCTTGATCCCCTTAACCGTAAGGGCCATATGAAACTCCCTCTTGAATATATCCAATGACTGGCATCAACAACTCTCTGCAGCAGGGAATTCCATAGGTCAACAACTCTGAGTGAAGAAGTTCCTCCTCATCTCAGTCCTAAATGGCCTATCCTTATCCAAAGACTATGCCCTCTGGTTCTGGACTTCCCCAACATCGAGAACATTCTTCCCGCATCTAACCTGTCCAGTCCCGTCAGAATCTTATATGTTTCTTTGAGATCCCCTCTCATCCTTCTAAACGCCAGTGAATAAAGGCCCAGTTGATCCAGTCTCTCCTCATATGACAGCCCAGCCATCCCTGGAATCAGTCTGGTGAACGTTCGCTGCACTCCCTCAATAGCAAGAACGTCCTTCCTCAGACTAGGAGACCAAAACTGAACACAATATTCCAGGTGAGGCCTCACTAAGGCCCTGTACAACTGCAGTAAGACCTCCCTGCTCCTACACTCAAATCCCCTCGCTATGGCGGCCAACATACCATTTGCCTTCTTCACCGCCCGCTGTACCTGCGTGCCCAGTTTGTGACTGATGAACCATGACCCCAGGTCTCGTTGCACCTCCCCTTTTTCTAGTCTGCCGTTATTCAGATAATATTCTGCCTTCGTGTTTTTGCCCCCAAAATGGATAACCGCACATTTATCCACATTATACTTCATCTGCCATGTATTTGCCCACTCACCTAATCTGTCCAAGTCACCCTGCAGCCTCTTAGCATCCTCCTCACAGTTCACACCGCCACCAAGTTTAGTGTCATCCGCAAACTTGGAGATATTACACTCTGTTCCTTCATCCAAATCGTTAATGTATATTGTAAAGAGCTGGAGTCCCAGCTCTGAGCCCTGCGGCACCCCACGAGTAATTGCCTGCCATTCTGAACAGGACCCATTTATCCCAACTCTCTGCTTCCTGTCTGCCAACCAGTTCTCTATCCATGTCACTACATTACCCCCAATACCATGCGCTTTGATTTTGTACACCAATCTCTTGTGCAGTACCTTGTCAAAAGCCTGTTGAAAGTCCAAATACACCACATTCACTGGTTCTCCCTTGTCCACTCTACCAGTTACAGCCTCAAAAAATTCCAGAAGATTCGTCAAGCATGATTTCCCTTTCATAAATCCATGCTGACTTGGACCTATCATGTCACCTCTTTCCAAATGCGCTGCTATGACATCCTTAATAATTGATTCCATCATTTTACCCACGACTGATGTCAGGCTAACCGGTCTATAATTCCCTGTTTTCTCTCTCCCTCCTTTTTTTAAAAAGTGGCGTTACATTAGCTACCCTCCAGTCCATAGGAACTGATCCAGAGTCAATAGATTGTTCGAAAATGATCACCAATGCATCCAGTATTTCTAGGGCCACTTCCTTAAGTACTCTGGGATGCAGACTATCAGGACCCGGGGATTTATCGGCCTTTAATCCCATCAATTTCGTGAACACACTTTCCCGCCTAATAAGGATATATTTCAGTTCCTCATTCTCACTAGACCCACTGTCCCCTAGTACATTCGGAAGGTTATTTGTATCTTCCTTTGTGAAGACAGAACCGAAGTATTGGTTCAATTGGTCTGCCATTTCTTTGTTCCCCATTATAAATTCACCTGAATCCGACTGCAAGGGACCTACATTTGTCTTTACTAATCTTTTTCTCTTCACATATTCATAGAAGCTTTGGCAGTCAGTTTTTATGTTCCCTGCAAGCTTCCTCTCGTACTCTATTTTCCCCTTCTTAATTAAACCCTTCGTCCTCCTCTGCTGAATTCTAAATTTCTCCCAGTCCTCAGGTTTGTTGCTTTTTCTAGCCAATTAATATGCCTCTTCCTTGGTTTTTAACACTATCCTTAATTGCCATCTTCCCAGTTTTATTTTTACTCCAGACAGGGATGTACAATTGCTGAAGTTCACCCATGTGATCTTTAAATGTTTGCCATTGCTTATCCACCGTCAACCCTTTAAGTATCCACTGCCAGTCTATTCTAGCCAATTCACACCTCATACCGTCGAAGTTACCTTTCCTTAAGTTCAGGACCCTAGTTTCCGAATTAACTTTGTCACTCTCCATCTTAATAAGGAATTCTACCATATTATTGTCACTTTTCCCCAAAGGGCCTCGCACAACAAGATTGCTAATTAGTCCCTTCTCATTACACATTACCTAGTCAAGATGGCCAGCTCCCTGGTTAGTTCCTCGACATATTGGTCAAGAAAACCATCCCTAATACACTCCAGGAAATCCTCCTCCACCGCATTGCTACCAGTTTGGTTAGCCCAATCTATATGTAGATTAAAGTCGCCCATGATAACTTTATTGCACACATCCCTTATTTCTTGTTTGATGCTGTCCCCAACCTCACTCCTACTATTTGGTGGTCTGTACACAAGTCCCACTAGCATTTTCTGCCCTTTGGAATTCTGCAGGTCCACCCATACCGATTCCACATCATCCAGGCTAATGTCCCTCCTTACTATTGCATTGATTTCCTTTTTAACCAGAAACGCCATCCTGCCTCCTTTTCCTTTCTGTCTATCCTTCCTAAATGTTGAATACCCTTGGATGTTGAGTTCCCAGCCTTGGTCACCCTGGAGCTATGTCTCCATGATGCCAATCACATCATATCCATTAACTGCTATCTGCGCAGTTAATTCATCCACCTTATTCCGAATACTCCTCACATTGAGGCACAGAGCCTTCAATGCTTGTCCTTTTAACGCACTTTGCCCCTTTTGAATCTTGCTGTTATGTGGCCCTTTTTGCCTTGGGTTTCTCTGCCCTCCACTTTTATTATTCTCCTTTCTATCTTTTACTTCTTCCCCCCCCATTCTATTTCCCTCTGTCTCCCTGCATAGGTTCCCATTTCCCTGCCATATTAGTTGAACTCCTCCCCAACAGCACTAGCAAACACTCCCCCGAGGACATTGGTTCCGGCGTTGGGAATGTTACAGCCAATTTGTGCACAGCAAACTCCCATGAACAGCAATGTGATAATGACCAAGTCATTTGTTTTTTGGTTACGTTGATTGAGGGATAAATATTGGCCAGGACACTGGGGAGATCTCCCCTCCTCTTCTTCGAAATAGTGCTATAGGATCTTTTATGTTCACCTGAAATAGCAGACAAGGATTTGATTTGACGTCTCATCTGAAAGACGGCATCTCCGACAGTGCGGCGCTCCCTCAGTCCTGCCCCTCCGACAGTGTGGCGCTCCCTCGGCACTGCCCCTCCGACAGTGCGGCGCTCCCTCGGCACTGCCCCTCCGACAGTGCGGCGCTCCCACAGTACTGCCCCTCCGACAGTGCGGTGCTCCCACAGTACTGTCCCACCGACAGTGCGGCGCTCCCTCAGTACTGCCCCTCCGACAGTGCGGCGCTCCCTCAGTACTGCCCCTCCGACAGTGCGGCGTTCCCTCAGTACTGCCCCTCCGACAGTGCAGCGCTCCCTCAGTACTGCCCCTCCGACAGTGCGGCGCTCCCTCAGTACTGCCCCTCCGACAGTGCGGCGCTCCCTCAGTACTGCTCCTCCGACAGTGCGGGGCTCCCTCAGTACTGCCCCTCCGACAGTGCGGGGCTCCCTCAGTATTGCCCCTCCGACAGTGCGGCCCTCCCTCAGTACTGCCCCTCCGACAGTGTGGTGCTCCCTCAGTACTGCCCCCTCCGACAGTGCGGGGCTCCCTCAGTACTATCCCCTCCGACAGTGCGGCCCTCCCTCAGCACTGCCCCCTCCGACAGTGCGGGGCTCCCTCAGTACTACCCCCTCCGACAGTGTGGCGCTCCCTCGGCACTGCCCCTCCGACAGTGTGGCGCTCCCTCAGTACTACCCCTCCGACAGTGCGGGGCTCCCTCGGCACTGCCCCTTCCGACAGTGCGGCGCTCCCTCAGCACCGCCCGGAGTGTGTCAGCCCTGGATCTGATGTGCTCGAGTCCCCCACCACCACCTTTGGAGGAACCAAACCTCCACAACTTTCTCCAATGCCAAATGCCCGAGTGGAGGGCGGCAAGTGGGCCCGCCTTGCGCTGCCGGGCGCCGCCCGCTCCCGCCGCACTCACCATCCAGCGACACGAACTGCCCGACCGCCGACGAGCCGCCGCCGCTGTTCTCCACGAACTGCACCTCGGACACGATGATGTTGTCCTCCAGCACCGAGCCGCACGCCGTGCACACCGCGTCGCCCCGCGCCTGGTCGATGTCGATGTCGGTGCAGCCGCAGGTGCGGCACACCCGGGAGCTGGCCATGGCGCCGGACCGGGGTAAGGCAAGCCGACCCCCCGGGAGTACGGCTGAGGGGGGGGGGGGGGGAAAACACCAATCACCACCCCCGACCCCCCCCGCGGTGCGCTGGAGAAATCACCGCTCTGGGGTTTGTGTGTGGAAAATGTTGTTTTTGGCGAGAGAGAAGGGGGTTAACCACGATAACAAGGCCGGTCTCGGTCGGATGCGACCCCTCAGGCAAGCCCGAGGCTTCCGCTCGGGCCTAGGCGGCTGAGGTGCGGGGGGGTGACCGGCTTCAAAGTTTTAATTTTTGGATTGGGATTGAATGGAGGCGGCGGGCTGGTTGACTCTCCCTCACGGTGTGTGGGGAGGGGAAGAGTCCGGCCGCTTTTCCCCTGGCGCTCCCGGCTCCCGGCTCCCGGCTCCAGTGTCCGCGCGGCCCGGCGCTCCGAGACACACTGAGCCGGCGGCCCGGAGCCGCTCACTGACAGCCAGGGGGTGGGGGGGGGGGGAGGTGCGGGAGGCACAGCTTATAATAATAAGCGCCAACCTCAGCTCAAGCCCGCCACCTCCAATCAATAAAACCGCTCCATTCACACAGTAATCCATCAACACAGCCGCTGCTCCTGCAGCGCTTATTATTAAATTATTAGTTTGTGATTCAGTTCCCCCACCCCCCCCCTCCTCTGCCGCGCTATGGACGGATCCTTGTTACTCAGGGCCAGGGAACCACGTGCTGCCAGTTAAAGGGGCCGCACTGCATATGGAAACATGGACACTCGGTGCAGGAGCAGGCCATTCGGCCCTTCGAGCCTGCACCGCCATTCAATAAGATCATGGCTGATCATGCAACTTGGGCGCCCCATTAAATAGGAGGTGGGTGGGGTGGTTTGACCCATCCACCTCCACGGGAGGTGTGTAGGGGGGCCTGGCCCATCCACCTCCATGGCACGAACCTGCTCTTGCAGTACTTCCAGGAACGGTGCAGTGGCTCTCGGCCTTTTGGCTAAGAGCATTGGCGCAGAGTGATCCTTTGATGTGTGCAAGGTGACCTCTGGCGTTTGTAATCTGACAAGATGATTTGACAAAGAATTGGAAAGATTGGCAACGAATAAAAAAAAAATTTAAAAATTCCTGCTTTCTCTCCATACCCCTTGATCCCTTTAGCCATAAGGGCCACATCTAACACCCGTCTCAATATATCTAACGAACTGGCCTCAACAACTTTCTGTGGTAGCGAATTCCACAGGTTCACAATTCTCTGAGTGACGAAGTTTCTCCTCATCTCGGACCTAAATGGCTTACCCCTTATCCTTAGACTGTGACCCCTGTTTCTGGACTTCCCCAACATCGGGAACATTCTTCCTGCATCTAACCTGTCCAATCCCATCAGAATGCTTTATGTTTCTATGAGATCCCCTCTCAGTCTTATAAATTCCAATGCAAATAAGCCTAGTCGATCCAGTCTTTCTTCGTATGTCAGTCCTGCCATCCAGGGAATCAGTCTGGTGAACCTTTGTTGCACTCCTTTATTGGCAAGAATATGCCTCCTCAGATTAGGAGACCAAAACTGAACACAATATTCAAGGAGTGGCCTCACCAAGGCCCTGTACAACTGCAGTAAGACCTCCCTGCTCCTATACTCAAATCCTTTCGCTATGAAGGCCAACATGCCATTTACCTTCTTCACTGCCTGCTGTACCTGCATGCCAACTTTCAATGACTGATGTACCATGACACCCAGGTCTTGTTGCACCTCCCCTTTTCCGAATCTGTCACCATTCAGATAATATTCTGCCTTCCTGTTTTTGCCACCAAAGTGGATAACCTCACATTTATCTATATTATACTGTATCTGCCATGCATTTGCCCGCTCACCTGACCTGTCCAAGTCACCCTGCAGCCTCTAAGCATCCTTCTCACAGCTCATACTGCCACCCAGCTTATTGTCATCTGCAAACTTGGAGATATTACATATATGGAACCAATGTCCGAGGGGGAGTGTTTGCTAGTGCTGTTGGGGAAGAGTTAAACTAATATGGCAGGGGGGTGGGAACCAATGCAGGGAGACAGAGGGAAACAAGATGGAGACAGAAGCAAAAGACAGAAAGGAGAAGAGTAAAAGTGGAGGGCAGAGAAACCCAAGGTAAAAAACAAAAAAGCCCACTTTACAGCAAAATTCTAAATGTTCAAAGTGTGTTAAAAAGGCAAGCCTGAAGGCTCTGTGGCTCAATGCAAGGAGTATTCGGAATAAGGTGGACAAATTAACTGTGCAGATAGCAGTTAACGGATATGATGTGGTTGGCATCACGGAGACATGGCTCCAGGGTGACCAAGGCTGGGAACTCAACATCCAGGGGTATTCAACATTTAGGAAGGATAGACAGAAAGGAAAAGGAGGTGGGGTGGCGTTGCTGGTTAAAGAGGAAATTAATGCAATAGTTAAGAAGGACATTAGCTTGGATGATGTGGAATCGGTATGGGTGGAGCTATGGAATACCAAAGGGCAGAAAACGCTAATGTGAGTTGTGTACAGACCTCCAAACAGTAGTAGTGATGCTGGGGAGGGCATCAAACAGAAAATTAGGTGTGCATGCAATAAAGGTGTAGCACTTATCATGGGTGACTTTAATCTGCATATAGATTGGCCTAACCAAACTGGAAGCAATACAGTGGAGGAGGATTTCCTGGAGTGCGTAAGGGATGGTTTTCTAGACCAATATGTCGAGGAACCAACTAGGGGGCAGGCCATCTTAGATTGGGTGTTGTGTAATGAGAGAGGATTAATAAGCAATCTTGTTGTGCGAGGCCCCTTGGGGAAGAGTGACCATAATATGGTGGAATTCTACATTAGGATGGAGAATGAAACAGTTAATTCAGAGACCATGGTCCAGAATTTAAAGAAGGGTAACTTTGAAGGTATGAGGCGTGAATTGGCTAGGATAGACTGGCGAATGATACTTAAGGGGTTGACAGTGGATGGGCAATGGCAGACATTTAGAGACACATGGATGAACTACAACAATTGTACATCCCTGTCTGGCGTAAAAATAAAAAAGGGAAGGTGGCTCAACCATGGCTATCAAAGGAAAGCGGATAGTATTAAAGCCAAGGAAGTGGCATATAAATTGGCCTGAAATAGCAGCGAACCCGGGGACTGGGAGAAATTTAGAACTCAGCAGAGGAGGACAAAGGGTTTGATTAGGGCAGGGAAAATAGAGTACGAGAGGAAGCTTGCAGGGAACATTAAGACGGACTGCAAAAGCTTCTATAGATATGTAAAGAGAAAAAGGTTAGTAAAGACAGAATCAGGGGAAGTCTTAACGGGGAACAAAGAAATGGCAGACCAATTGAACAAGTATTTTGGTTCGGTATTCGCTAAGGAGGACACAAACAACCTTCCAGATATAAGAGGGGTCAGAGGGTCTAGTAAGAAGGAGGAACTGAGGGAAATCCTTATTAGTCGCGAAATTGTATTGGGGAAGTTGATGGGATTGAAGGCCGATAAATCCCCAGGACCTGATGGTTTGCATCCCAGAGTACTTAAGGAGGTGGCCTTGGAAATAGTGGATGCATTGACAGTCATTTTCCAACATTCCATTGACTCTGGATCAGTTCCTATGGAGTGGAGGGTAGCCAATGTAACCCCACTTTTTAAAAAAGGAGGGAGAGAGAAAACAAGGAATTATAGACCGGTCAGCCTGACATCGGTAGTGGGTAAAATGATGGAATCAATTATTAAGCATGTCATAGCAGCGCATTTGGAAAGAGGTGACATGATAGGTCCAAGTCAGCATGGATTTGTGAAAGGGAAATCATGCTTGACAAATCTTCTGGAATTTTTTGAGGATGTTTTCAGTAGAGTGGACAAGGGAGAACCAGTTGATGTGGTGTATTTTGACTTTCAGAAGGCTTTCGACAAGGTCCCACACAAGAGATTAATGTGCAAAGTTAAAGCACATGGGATTGGGGGTAGTGTGCTGACGTGGATTGAGAACTGGTTGGCAGACAGGAAGCAAAGAGTAGGAGTAAATGGGTACTTTTCAGAATGGCAGGCAGTGACTAGTGGGGTACTGCAAGGTTCTGTGCTGGGACCCCAGATGTTTACATTGTACATTAATGATTTAGACGAGGGGATTAAATGTAGTATCTCCAAATTTGCGGATGACACTAAGTTGGGTGGCAGTGTGAGCTGCGAGGAGGATGCTATGGGACTGAAGAGTGACTTGGATAGGTTAGGTGAGTGGGCAAATGCATGGCAGATGAAGTATAATGTGGATAAATGTGAGGTTATCCACTTTGGTGGTAAAAACAGAGAGATAAACTATTATCTGAATAGTGACAGATTAGGAAAAGGGGAGGTGCAACGAGACCTGGGTGTCATGGTACATCAGTCATTGAAGGTTAGCATGCAGGTACAGCAGGTGGTTAAGAAAGCAAATGGCACGTTGTCCTTCATAGCGAGGGGATTTGAGTACAGGGGCAGGCAGGTGTTACTATAATTGTGCAGGGCCTTGGTGAGGCCACACCTGGAGTATTGTGAACAGTTTTGGTCTCATATCTTGAGGAAGGACACTCTTGCTATTGAGGGAGTGCAGCGAAGGTTCACCAGACTGATTCCCGGGATGGCGGGACTGACATATCAAGAAAGACTGGATCAACTGGGCTTGAATTCACTGGAGTTCAGAAGAATGAGAGGGGATCTCATAGAAACGTTTAAAATTCTGACAGGTTGAGACAGGTTAGATGCAGGAAGAATGTTCCCAATGTTGGGGAAGTCTAGAACCAGGGATCACAGTCTAAGGATAAGGGGTAAGCCATTTAGGACCGAGATGAGGAGTAACTTCTTCACCCAGAGAGTGGTGAACCTGTGGAATTCTCTACCACAGAAAGTTGTTGAGGCCAATTCACTAAATATATTCAAAAAGGAGTTAGATGTAGTCCTTACTACTACGGGGATCAAGGGGTATGGTGAGAAAGCAGGAATGGGGTACTGAAGTTGCATGTTCAGCCATGAACTCATTGAATGGCGGTGCAGGCTCGAAGGGCCGAATGGCCTACTCCCGCACCTATTTTCTATGTTTCTATGTTTCTAATTCCTTCGTCCAAATCATTAATATATATTATAAATAGCTGGGGTCCCAGCAATGAACCTTGTGGTACCCCACTCGTCACTGCCTGCCATTCTGAAAAGGATCTGTGTATTCCTACTCTCTGCTTCCTGTCTGCCAACCAGGTCTCTATCCACGTTAATACATTACCCCCAATACCAAGTGCTCTAATTTTGCACACCAATCTCTTGTGAGGGACCTTGTCAAAAGCCTTTTGAAAGTCCAAATATACCACATCCACTGGTTCTCCCTTGTCCACTCTACTAGTTACATCCTCAAAAAATTCTAGAACATAGAACATAGAACATAGAAAATAGGTGCAGGAGTAGGCCATTCGGCCCTTCGAGCCTGCACCGCCATTCAATGAGTTCATGGCTGAACGTGCAACGTCAGTACCCCATAGAAACACAAGTGAGTTGCTCTCTCTGCAACTATTGCAAAATGAAAACTACTGCAAAATCAGACACCATGTGCAACTGTCAATTCTGGGCAGAACAAACTATTTTTGTCTCTCACTTTTTCTCCTTGCTCAATGTGCCCACTCATGAATTTGTCGAGTGCCTCACACCTTCCAGCTAGTTCTACCCCTCCTTGCCAACCCATCCTCACCACCTACTCTCGCCCATCAATTTTGTTATGCATAAGAAATAGGAGCAGATTTGTCAAGCATGATTTCCCTTTCATAAATCCATGCTGACTTGGACCGATCCTGCCACTGCTTTCCAAATGCGCTGCTATTACATCTTTAATAATTGATTCCAACATTTCCTCCACTACTGATGTCAGGCTATAATTCCCTGTTTTCTCTCTCCCTCCTTTTTTAAAAAGTGGGGTTACATTAGCTACCCTCCACTCCATAGGAACTGATCCAGAGTCTATAGAATGTTGGAAAATGACCACCAATGCATCCACTATTTCTAGGGCCACTTCCTTAAATACTCTAGGATGCAGACTATCAGGCCCTGGGGATCTATCAATTTCATCAATTTCCCTAACACAATTTCCTGAATAATAAGGATTTCCTTCAGTTCCTCCTTTTCGCTAGACCCTCGGTCTCCAAGTATTTCTGGAAGGTTATTTGTGTCTTCCTTCGTGAAGACAGAACAAAAGTTCAGACTACAACAACAACAATAACTTGGGCACCACTCGACTTGACTATTCCAATACAAAAAGAAAAATGCTGCAATGTGGAATAAAAACAGAAAATGCTGGAAATCTCAGCATGTGCAGAGAAAGCAGAGTTAATGTTTTCCGGGTCAAGGAGCCTTGGTCAGAACTGTTCTAACGCTCTCCTGGCCGGCCTCCCACCTTCACCCTCCGTAAACTTCAGCTCATCCAAAACTCTGCCACGCAAGTGTCCTAACTCGCACCGAGTCCCGCTCACCCATCACCCCCTGTGCTTAGTGTCCTAACTCGCACCGAGTCCCGCTCACCCATCACCCCCTGTGCCCCGTGTCCTAACTCGCACCGAGTCCCGCTCACCCATCACCCCCTGTGCCCCGTGTCCTAACTCGCACCCAGTCCCGCTCACCCATCACCCCCTGTGCTTCGTGTCCTAACTCGCACCCAGTCCCGCTCACCCATCACCCCCTGTGCTTAGTGTCCTAACTCGCACCGAGTCCCGCTCACCCATCACCCCCTGTGCCCCGTGTCCTAACTCGCACCAAGTTCCGCTCACCCATCACCCCCTGTGCTTAGTGTCCTAACTCGCACCGAGTCCCGCTCACCCATCACCCCCTGTGCCCCGTGTCCTAACTCGCACCAAGTTCCGCTCACCCATTACCCGCTGTGCTCACTGCCCCCGTGTCCTAACTCGCACCGAGTCCCGCTCACCCATCACCCCCTGTGCTCACTGCCCCCGTGTCCTAACTCGCACCGAGTCCCGCTCACCCATCACCCACTGTGCTCACTGCCCCCGTGTCCTAACTCGCACCGAGTCCCATTCACCTATCAACCCCATAATCGCTGCCCCCATGCCCTAACTCGCACCGAGTCCCACTCACACATCACCCACTGTGCTCACTGCCCCGTGTCCTAACTCGCACTGAGTCCCGCTCACCCATCACCCACTGTGCTCGCTGCCCGTGTCCTAACTCGCACTGAGTCCCGCTCACTCATCACCCCCTGTGCCCCGTGTCCTAACTTGCACCGAGTCCCGCTCACCCATCACCCCGTGTGCTCACTGCCCAGTGTCCTAACTTACATCGTGTCCCATTCACACCACCCTCCACCCCGCCACCCCCCCCCCCCCCCCCCCCCCCCCCCCGTTACTCGCTGACCTACGTCGGCTACCAGTCCGGCAGTGCCTCGATTTTAAAATTCTCGTCCTTGTTTTCAAATCCCTCCGTGGCCCCCTCGCCCCTCCCTGTGTCTGTAACCTCCTCCAGCCCTGCAATCCACACCCCCCTCCCCCCATCCCTACCCCCACAATCTCTGCGCTTCTCCAATTCTGACCTCTTGCATGTCCCTGATTTTAATCGCTCCATCATTGACAGCCGTGCCTTCAGCTGGCTCAGCCCTAAGCTCTGGAATGCCCTCCCTAAATCTCTCTGCCTCGCTACCTCTCTCTCCTACTGTAAAACGATCCTTAAAACCTACCTCCTGTCTTCTTCCAATTTTTCCTTACGTAATTGGGTGACATATTTTGCTTGATAGTCACTCCTGTAAAGCGCCTTGCATGTTTTACGACGTTAAAGGCGCTACATGATTGCAAGGTGTTGCTGTATGATAAACAGAGTTTCAGAGCTTTGATTTCAGTTCACTGCTCCATCTAGGCACTCAATGGAAAGATACTGTCCGATGTGGAAGGATCTTTTTTTCCATTCATTTACGGGATATGAGTGTCGCTGGCAAGGCCGGCATTTATTGCCCATCCCTAATTGCCCCTTGAGAAGGTGGTGGTGAGCCGACTTCTTGAACCGCTGCAGTCCGTGTGGTGAAGGTGCTCCCACAGTGCTGTTAGGGAGGGAGTTCCCGGATTGTGTCCCAGCGACGATGAAGGAACGGACGATATATTCCCAAGTCGGGATGGTGTGTGACTTGGAGGGGAACGTGGAGGTGGTGGTGTTCCCATGCACCTGCTGCCCTTGTCCTTCTAGCTGGTAGAGGTCGCGGGTTTGGGAGGTGCTGCCGAAGAAGCCTTGGCGAGTTGCTGCAGTGCATCTTGTAGATGGTACACACTGCAGCCACGGTGCGCCGGTGGTGGAGGGAGTGAGTGTTGAAGGTGGTGGATGGGGAGCCGATCAAGCGGGCTGCTTTGTCCTGGATGGTGTCGAGCTTCTTGAGTGTTGTTGGAGCTGCAGCCATCCAGGCAAGTGGAGAGTATTCCATCACACGCCTGACTTGTGCCTTGTAGCTGGTGGAAAGGCTTTGGGGAGTCAGGAGGTGAGACACTCACCACAGAATACCCAGCCTCTGACCTGCTCTTGTGGCCACAGTATTTATGTGGTTGGTCCAGTTCAGTTTCTGGTCAGTGGTGACGCCCAGGTTGTTGATGGTGGGGGATTCGGCGATGGTAATGCCTGGGAAGTGGATGGACCGTTGTTGCCTGGCACTTGTGTGGTGCGAATGTTACTTGCCACTTATCAGCCCAAGCCTGAATGTTGTCCAGGTCTTGCTGCATGCGGCCATGGAGTGCTCCATTATCTGAGGAGTTGTGAATGGAACTGAACACTGTGCAGTCATCAGCGAACATCCCCACTTCTGACCTTATGATGGAGGGAAGGTCATTGATGAAGCAGCTGAAGATGGTTGGGCCGAGGACACTGCCCTGAGGAACTCTTGCAGCGATGTCCTGGGGCTGGGATGATTGAACTCCAACCACCACAACCATCTTCCTTTGTGCTAGGTATGACTCCAGCTACATGAGAATATTCCTAGATTTCCATTGACTTCAGTTTTACCAGGACTCCTTGATGCAGACTAGGTCAAGTACTGCCTTGATGTCGAGGGCAGTCACTCTCACCTCACCTCTGGAATGTTTGGACCAAGGCTGTAATGAGGTCTGGAGTGATCCTGGCGGAACCCAAACTGGGCATCGGTGAGCAGGTTATTGGTGAGTAAGTGTCGCTGGATAGCTCTGTCAATGACACCTTCCATCACTTTGCTGATGATTGTGAGTAGACTGATGGGGCAGTAATTGGTCAGATTGGATTTGTGCTGCTTTTTGTGGACAGGACATACCTGGGCAGTTTTCCACATTGTCGGATAGATGCCAGTGTTGTAGCTGTACTGGAACAGCTTGGCTAGAGGCGCGGCTAGTTCTGGAGCACAAGTCTTCAGCACGACAGCCGGAATGTTGTCGGGGCCCATAGTCTTTACTGTATCCGGTGTGTTCAGACATTTCTAAAACGGGGAAGGTGGCTCAACCGTGGCTAACAAGGGAAATTAAGGATAGTGTTAAATCCAAGGAAGAGGCTTATAAATTGGCCAGAAACAGCAGCAAACCTGAGGACTGGGAGAAATTTAGAATTCAGCAGAGGAGGACAAAGGGTTTAATTAAGAGAGGGAAAATAGAGTACGAGAAGAAGCTTGCCAGGAACATAAAAACTGACTGAAAAGCTTCTATAGATATGTGAAGAGAAAAAGATTAGTGAAGACAAACATAGGTCCCTTGCAGTTGGATTCAGGTGAATTTATAAAGGGGAACAAAGAAATGGCAGACCAATTGAACAAATACTTTGGTTCTGTCTTCACGAAGGAAGACACAAATAACCTTCCGGAAGTACTAGGGGCCCGAGTGTCTAGTGAGAAGGAGGAACTGAAGGATATCCTTATTAGGCAGGAAATTATGTGAGGGAAATTGATGGGATTGAAGGCCGATAAATCCCCGGGGCCTGATAGTCTGCATCCCAGAGTACTTAAGGAAGTGGCCCGAGAAATAGATGAATTGGTGTTCATTTTCCAACAGTCTATCGACTCGGGATCAGTTCCTGTGGACTGGAGGGTAGCTAATGTAACACCACTTTTTGAAAAGGGAGGGAGAGAGAAAGTAGGTAATTATAGACCAGTTAGCCTGATATCAGTGGTGGGGAAAATGTTGGAATCAATTATTAAGGACGAAATAGCAGCGCATTTGGAAAGCAGTGACAGGATCGGTCCAAGTCAGCATGGATTTATGAAAGGGAAATTATGCTTGACAAATCTTCTGGAATTTTTTGAGGTTGTAACTAGTAGAGTGGACAAGGGAGAACCAGTGGATGTGGTGTATTTGGACTTTCAAAAGGCTTGTGACAAGGTCCCACACAAGAGATTGGTGTGCAAAATCAAAGCACGTAGTATTGGGGGTAATATACTGATGTGGATAGAGAGCTGGTTGGCAGACAGGAAGCAGAGAGTCGGGATAAGCGGGTCCTTTTCAGAATGGCAGGCAGCGACTAGTGGAGTGCCGCAGGGCTCAGTGCTGGGACCCCAGCTCTTTACAATATACATCAATGATTTAGATGAAGGAATTGAGTGTAATATCTCCAAGTTTGCAGATGACACTAAGCTGGGTGGCAGTGTGAGCTGCGAGGGGGACACTAAGAGGCTGCAGGGTGAATTAGACAGGTTAGGTGAATGGGCAAATGCATGGCAGATGCAGTATAATGTGGATAAATGTGAGGTTATCCACTTTGGGGGAAAAAACGCGAAGACAGAATATTATCTGAATGGTGGCAGATTAGGAAAAGGGGAGGTGTAACGAGACCTGGGTGTCATGGTTCATCAGTCATTGAAAGTTGGCATGCAGGTACAGCAGACGGTGAAGAAGGCAAATGGTATGTTGGCCTTCATATCTAGAGGATTTGAGTATCGGAGCAGGGAGGTCTTACTGCAGTTGTACAGGGCCTTGGTGAGGCCTCATCTGGAATATTGTGTTCAGTTTTGGTCTCCTAATCTGAGGAAGGACATTCTTGCTATTGAGGGAGTGCAGCGAAGGTTCACCAGACTGATTCCCGGGATGGCTGGACTGTCATATGAGGAGAGACTGGATCAACCGGGCCTTTATACACTGGAGTTTAGAAGGATGAGAGGGGATCTCATAGAAACAGACAAGATTCTGACGGGACTGGACAGGTTAGATGCAGTAAGAATGTTCCCGATGTTGGGGAAGTCCAGAACCAGGGGACACAGTCTAAGGATAAGGGGTAAGCCATTTAAGACTGAGATGAGGAGAAACTTCTTCACTCAGAGTTGTTAACCTGTGGAATTCCCTGCCGCATAGAGTTGTTGATGCCAGTTCATTGGATATATTCAAGAGAGAGCTAGATATGGCCCTTACGGCTAAGGGGATCAAAGGTATGGAGAGAAAGCAGGAACAGGGTACTGAGAGAATGATCAGCCATGATCTTATTGAATGGTGGTGCAGGCTCGAAGGATCGAATGGCCTACTCCTGCACCTATTTTCTATGTTTCTATGTTTCTATGTTTCTTGATTTCATGGGGAGTGAATCGAATTGGCTGAAGACTGGCTTCTGTGATGGTGTGGACCTCAGAAGGAGGCCGAGATGGATCATCCACTCAGCACATCTGGCTGAAGATAGTTCCAAACGCTTAAGCCTTGTCACTTGCATTCACATTCGCCATCATTGAGGATGGGAATGTTCCTGGAGCCTCCTCCTCCCATTAGTTGTTCAATTGTTCACCACCATTAACACAATCACAATCACTAAGGAGGTGGTACTCAGTAAGATAATGGGACTAAAGGCGGATAAATCCCCTGGACATGGTGGCTTGCATCCTCGGTGTTATATATGTAAACTTGAATTTACTCTGTACAGCCAGCAGGGGGCTCATTCCCTGGAGTCCCAAGGGATCCCATAATATTTAAGGAGGCCTCACAGATTGGAGAGGCACTCTGGAGACCTGCAATAAAAGACTAAGGTCACACTTTACTTCGAGCTCACAGTGTTCAGTCTGACTCTTTCTCCATACACAACAACTGGCGATGAGATACAGATAGTGAACTGAAAGATGCAGAGAACAGTGGGCATTCTGGAAAAATTTTTGGAGGGAGATGATTGGGAAACTTTTGTGGAGAGACTCGACCAATACTTCGTGGCCAACGAGCTCAATGGGTAAGAGAATGCTGCCAAATGAAGGGCGATCCTCCTCACCAAAGTATGGCCTCATGAAGAATCTGCTTACTCCAGCGAAACCCACGGAGAAATCGTACGATGATTTGTGCACACTGGTCCGAGAGGATTTGAACCTGAAGGAAAGCGTTCTGATGGCGAGGTACCGGTTCTACACCTACAAAAGGTTTGAAGGCCAGAAAGTGGCGAGTTATGTCGTCGAGCTAAGATGCCTTGTAAGACATTGTGAATTTGAAGGGCATTTGGAGCACATGCTCAGAGACTTATTTGTACTTGGCATTGGCCACGAAACCATACTTCGCAAACTTTTGACTGTAGAGACTCCAACCTTGCGTAAGGCCATAGCGATAGTCCAGGCGTTCATTGCCACCAGTGACAATACGAAGCAAATCTCTCAGCACACAAGTACTGCTACAAGTACTGTGAACAAAATAATGTTGTTTTCGAATCACAACATACAGGGCAGGTCACACATACCTGCAGCTGCACGTCCACAGACGTCTCAGAGTCCACCATCAAGGGTGATGAATGCAAGGCCATTAACACCTTGTTGGCGCTGCAGGGGTGATCATTGTTTCCATTCATGCCGATTCAAAGGGTACGTTTGCAAGAGCTGTGGAACAATGGGAAACTTTCAACGTATGTGCAGGCGAGCTGCTAATCCTGTTAAACCTGCAAACCACCATGTTGTAGAGGAGAACAGATCCACGGTGGATCACGACGAACCAGAGCCTCAGACCGAGGAGGCAGAGGTACATGGAGTGCACACATTCACCATGAATTGTCCCCCGATAATGGTGAATGTTGAACTAATGGACTCCCGGTGTCAATGGAAGTGGACACGGGCGTGAGCCAGTCCATCATGGGCAAAAAGACTTTCGAAAGGTTGTGGTGCAACGAGGCCTCAACGCCAGTCTTAACTCCAATTCGTACGAAACTTAGACAAAAGAACTGATTTCTGTAATCGGTAGTGCTACCGTAAAGGTCTCCTATGTTGGAGCGGTGCACAAGCTACCACTCTGGGTGGTACCAGGCGATGGTCCCACGCTGCTCGACAGGAGCTGGTTGGGTAAGATACGCTGGAACTGGGACGACGTCCGACGGTATCGCCCGCTGACAACACTTCGTGTGCCCAGGTCTTAAATAAGTTCCCATCGCTGTTCGAACCAGGTATCTGGAAATTCCAAGGAGCAAAAGTGAAGATCCACCTAATTCCGGGGGCGCGATCCATCCATCACAAGGCGAGAGCAGGACCATACATCATGAGAGAAAGGGTAGAGATCGAGCGAGACCGGCTGCAAAGAGATGGCATCATTTCACTGATCGAGTTCAACGAATGGACCAGCCCAATTGTTCCTGTCCTCAAGGGAGATGGCACCGTCAGAATCTGTGGCGATTACAAAGTAACTATCAATCGTTTCTCCCTGCAGGACCAATACCCACTACCAAAGGCCAACGACCTCTTTGCAACGCTGGCGGGAGGAAAGACGTTCACGAAGCTGGATCTGACTTCAGCCTACATGATGCAGGAACTGGAGGAATCATCGAAGGGCCTCACCTGCATCAACACGCACAAAGGTCTTTTTATTTATAACAGATGCCCGGTTTGAATTCGATCAGCGGCGACGATATTCCAGAGAAACATGGAAAGCTTACTGAAGTCAGTCCCGCACACCGTGGTCTTCCAGGATGACATCGTGGTCACAGGTCGGAACACAGTCGAGCATCTGCAGAACCTGGAAGACGTTCTTCGTCGACTCAACTGCGTGGGGCTCAGGTTAAAACGCTCGAAGTGCATTTTTCTGGTGCCTGAAGTGGAGTTCCTGGGAAGGAGGATTGCGGTGGACAGCATCAGGCCCACCAATGCGAAGATGGAGGCAATCGAGAACGCACCGAGGCCACAGAACGTGACGGAGCTGTGGTCGTTTCTGGGACTCCTCAACTACTTTGGTAACTTTTTACCGGGTCTCAGCACACTGTTAGAACCACTGCATGTCTTACTACAGAAAGGGGGAGAATGGGTTTGGGGAAAAGCCAAGAAAATGCCTTTGTAAAAGCGAGAAAATTGTTACACTCAAACAAGTTGCTTGTGTTGTATGATCCATGTAAGCGTTTGGTACGAGCATGTGATGTGTCGTCATATGGTGCATTGCAACAAGCTAATGATTTCGGGAAACTGCAACTGGTTGCTTATGCATCCAGGAGTCTGTCTAAGGCTGAGAGAGCCTATAGCATGATTGAGAAAGAAGCGTTAGCGTGTGTCTATGGGGGAAAGAAAATGCATCAATACCTGTTTGGGCTAAAATTCGAATTGGAAACTGACCACAAGCCACTTATATCCCTGTTCTCCGAGAGTAAAGGGATAAATACCAACGCATCGGCCCGCATCCAGAGATGGGCGCTCACGTTGTCCGCATACAACTACGCCACAGGCCAGGCACAGAATACTGCGCCATTTCTCTAAGTAGGCTGCCATTGCCCACCACGGGGGTGGAAATGGTGCAGTCCGCAGATTTAGCCATGGTTATGGAAGCATTTGAGAGTGAGCAATCGCCCGACACTGCCCGGCAGATCAAAACCTGGACAAGCCAGGACCCCTTATTATCTCTAGTCAAAAGCTTCACGGGAGCTGGTCCAGTGTCCCAGTGGAAATACAGGAAGAGATAAAGCCGTTCCAGCGGCGCAAAGATGAAATGTCTATACAGGCAGACTGCCTTCTGTGGGGCAATCTGTAGTGGTTCCCAAGAAGGGCAGAGACACCTTCATCAATGACCTCCACAGTACCCACCCAGGCATCGTAATGATGAAAGCGAAAGTCAGATCCCACGTGTGGTGGCCCGGTATCGATGCGGATTTAGAGTCCTGCGTTCACAGATCTAACACATGCTTGTAGTTAAGCAATGTACCCAGGGAGGCGCCGCTAAGTTTATGGTCTTGGCCCTCCAAACCGTGGTCTAGGGTACACGTCGACTATGCAGGCCCGTTCTTGGGTAAAATGTTCCTTGTGGTTGTAGATGCGTACTCCAAGTGGATTGAATGTGAGCACGTCCGCTGCCACTACTGAAAGGCTGCGGGCCATGTTTGCCACATACGGCCTACCCGATGTCCTGGTGAGCGACAACGGGCCATGTTTTACCAGTGCTGAGTTCAAAGAATTCATGACCCGTAATGGATTCAAACATGTCACATCTGCCCCGTTTAAACTTGTGTCCAATGGTCAGGCAGAGAGAGCAGTGCAAACCATCAAGCAAGGCTTGAAGAGGATAACTGAAGGCTCACTGCAGACTCGCCTATCCTGGGTCCTGCTTAGTTACCGCACGAGACCCCAGTCGCTCACTGGGATCCCACCTGCTGAACTGTTCATGAAAAGAGCACTTAAGACAAGGCTCTCGTTAGTTCACCCCTGATCAACATGAACAGGTAGAGAGCAGGCGGCTTCAACAAAGTACATACCATGATTGCTCAAATGTGTCACGCGAGATTGAAATCAATGATCCTGTATTTGTATTGAATTATGGACAAGGTCCCAAGTGGCTTCCCGGCACTGTTGTGGCCAAAGAGGGGAGCAGGGTGTTTCGGGTCAAACTTTCAAATGGACTCATTCACCAGAAACATTTGGATCAAATCAAACTCAGATTCACGGACTATCCTGAGCGACCCACCTTGGACCCTACCTTTTTTTGATCGCCCAACATACACACCAGTGGCAACCGGCACCACGGTTGGCCACGAAGCAGAACCCATCATCCATAGCAGCCCAGCAGGACCCTACAAATGATTCAACAATACCATCTTTCACACCGAGATGATCAACCAGGGCAAGAAGGACCCCAGATCGACTTACATTGTAAATAGTTACACTATTGACTTTGGTGGGGAGTGTTGTTATATAATCCCTTGGGAGCACAGGTATTTAAGGAGGCCTCACAGGTTGGAGAGACACTCTGGAGACCTGCAATAAAAGACTAAGATCACACTTTACTTCGAGCTCACAGTGTTCAGTCTGACTCTTTCTCCATACATAACACTAGGCTTTTAAGAGAAGTAGCGGCAGGGATTGTGGATGCAATGGTTGTAATTTACCAAGATTCCTTGGATTCTGGGGAGGTCTCAGCAGATTGGAAAACTGCAAATATAATTCCCCTATTTAAAAAGGAGGCAGACAAAAAGCAGGAAACTATAGACCAGTTAGCCTAACATCTGTGGTTGGGAAGATATTGGAGTCCATTATTAAAGAAGCAGTAGCAGGACATTTGGAAAAGCAAAATTCAGTCAGGCAGAGTCAGCATGGATTTATGAAGGGGAAGTCATTTTTGAAAAATTTGCAAGAGTTTTTTGAGGATGTAATGAACAGGGTGGATAAAGGGATGTGGTGTATTTGGACTTCCAGAAGGCATTTGACAAGGTGCCACATAAAAGGATACTGCACAAGATAAAAGTTGGGGGTAATATATTAGCATGGATAGACGATTGGCTAACTAACAGAAAACAGAGAGTAGGGATAAATGGTTAATTTTCGGGTTGGCAATCAGTAACCAGTGGGGTGCCGCAGGGATCAGTGCTGGGACCCCAACTATTTACAATCTATATAAATGACTTGGAAGAAGGGACTGAGTGTAACTTAGCCAAGTTTGCCGACGATACAAAGATGGGAGGAAAAGCAATGTGTGAGGAGGACACAGAAAATCTGCAAAGGGACATAGACAGGCTAAGTGAGTGGGCAAAAATTTGGCAGATGGAGTATAATGTTGGAAAGTGTGAGGTCATGCACTTTGGCAGAAAAAAATCAAAGAGCAAGTTATTATTTAAATGGAGAAAGATTGCAAAGTGCCGCAGTACAGAAGGACCTGGGGGTACTTGTGCATGAAACACAAAAGGTACAGCAAGTGATCAGGAAGGCCAGTGGAATCTTGGCCTTTATTGCAAAGGGGATTGAGTATAAAAGCAGGGAAGTCTTGCTACAGTTGTACAGGATATTGGTGAGGCCACACCTGGAATACTGCGTGCAGTTTTGATTTCCATATTTCCATATATACTTGCTTTGGAGGCAGTTCAGAGAAGGTTCACCAGGTTGATTCTGGGGATGAGGGGTTGACTTATGAGGAAAGGTTGAGTAGGTTGGGCCTCTATTCATTGAAATTCAGAAGAATGAGAGGTGATCTTATCGAAATGTATAAGATTATGAGGGGGCTCGACAAGGTGGATGCAGAGAGGATGTTTCCACCGATAGGGGAGACTAGAACTAGATGGCACGATCTTAGAATAAGGGGTCGCCCATTTAAAACTGAGATGAGGAGAAATTTCTTCTCAGATGTTTGTGGATCTGTGGAATTCGCTGCCTCAGAGAGCTGTGGAAGCTGGGACATTGAATAAATTGAGACAGAACTAGACAGTTTCTTAAACGTTAAGGGGATAAAGGGATATGGAGAGCGGGCGGGGAAATGGAGCTGAGTCCATGATCGGATCAGCCATGATCGAGGGGCCGTATGGCCTACTCCTGTTCCTGTTTCTTATTTTATTATGTTTCTTATTCACAACTGGATGTGGCAGGACTGCAGGGCCTTGATCTGATCGGTTGGGTGTGGGATTGTTTAGCTCTGTCTATAGCATGCTGCTTCCGCTGTTTAGCATGCATGTAGTCCTGTGTTGTAGCTTCACCAGGGTGGCACCTCATTTTTAGGTACACCTGGTGCTCTTGCACACTCCTCATTGACCCAGGGTTGGTCTCCTGGCTTGATGGTAATGGTAGGGTGAGGGATATGCTGAGCCATGAGGTTACAGATTGTGGTGGAATACAATTCTGCTGCTGCAGTTGGCCCACAGCGCCCCATGGATGCCCAGTTTTGAGCTGCGAGATGTGTTCTGAATCTATCTCATTTAGCACAGTAATCGTACTACACCTCAGCTCCGCTGGGCGGGCCACATTGTTCGCATGCCAGACACGAGACTCCCAAAGCAAGCGCTCGACACGGAACTTCTTCACGGCAAACGAGCCAAAAGTGGGCAGAGGAAACGTTACAAGGACACCCTCAAAGCCTCCCTGATAAAATGCAACATCCCCACCGACACCTGGGAGTCCCTGGACAAAGACCGCCCTAAGTGGAGGAAGTGCATCCGGGAGGGTGCTGAGCACCTCGAGTCTCATCGCCGAGAGTATGCAGAAATCAAGCGCAGGCAGCGGAAAGAGCGTGCGGCAAACCTGTCCCACCCTTCCTTACCCTCAACGACTATCTGTCCCACCTGTGACAGGGTCTGTGGTTCTCATATTGGACTGTTCAACCACCTAAGGACTCATTTTAAGATTGGAAGCAAGTCTTCCGCCTATGATGATGATGATGAGTGCTACACAACATGATGGAAGGTGTCCTCAGTGTGACAGGACTTTGTCTCCACAAGGATTGTGCGGTGGTCACTCCTAGTAATAGCAATAGCATGGACAGATGCACCTGTGACAGGTAGATTGGTGAGAGTTAGGTCAAGTGAGTATGACGTCAGGCTGTTGCTTACCAGTCTCCCAACTATTATTATACTTTTTTGTAGTGGTTTGATACAACTAAGTGGCTTGCTGGGCCATTTCAGAGGGCAGTTATGAGTCAAGAGTTGTTTTGTATGATGGAAAAAGCTTATAATGGGATGTCTCGTTTGGCTATTTAATTAACTGAATTTAATTCCCCAGCTGCCTTGGAGGGATTTGAACTCGTGTCTCTGGATCATTTGTCCAGGTCTCTGGATTACTGGTCCAGTAACATAACCACCACACTACCATATCCCTGGAATGTGGGTTTACCGCAGAATTGTAAGTGCAGGAATAGACCATACGGCCTCTTGTACGGCCTACTCCGACAGCATCATTGAAAATTATGACACAAATGGAGGCCATTCAGCCCATTGTGTTTGTGTCGGTCGAAAAAGAGCTACCCAGCCTAATCCCACCTTCCAGCACTACGTCTGTAGCCCTGTAGGTCACGTCTCTTTAAGTGTACTTTTTAAATGTGATGAGGGTTCTCTACCACCCTTTCAGGCAGTGAGTTCCAGACCCCCACCACCCTCTAGGTGAAATTTTGGTTCCTTATCTCCCCTCTAATCCTTCTACCAACTATTTTAAATCTATGACCCCTGGTTGTTGATCCCTCTGCTAAGGGAAACAGGTCCTTCCTATTCACTCTCTTTTGGCCCCTCATAATTTTATACACTTCAATTAAATCTCCCCTCAGCCTCCTCTGATCCAAAGAAAACAAACCCAGCCTATCCAATCTTTCCTCAGAGCTAAAATTTTCCATTCCTGGCAACATCCTCGTAAATCTCCTCTGCACCCTCTCCAGTGCAATTACATCCTTCCTATAATGTGGTGACCAGAACTGCACGCAGTACTCAAGTTGTGGCCTAACCAGTGTGTATACCGTTCTACCATAACTTCTCTGCTCTTGTATTCTATGCCTCAGCTAATAAAGCAAAGCATTCCATATGTCTTTTTAACGACTTTGGCAGAAAAAAAATCAAAGAGCAAGTTATTATTTAAATGGAAAAAGATCGCAGTACAGCGGGACCTGGGGGTACTTGTGCATGAAACACAAAAGGATAGTACGCAGGTTCAGCAAGTGATCAGGAAGGCCAATGGAATCTTGGCCTTTATTGCAAAGGGGATGGAGTATAAAAGCAGAGAAGTCTTGCTACAGCTATACAGGGTATTGGTGAGACCACACCTGGAATATTGCGTGCAGTTTTGGTTTCCATATTTACGAAAAGATATACTTGCTTTGAAGACAGTTCAGAGAAGGTTCACTAGGTTGATTCCGGAGATGAGGGGGTTGACTTATAAGGAACGGTTGAGTAGGTTGGGCCTCTATTCATTGGAATTCAGAAGATTCAGAGGTGATCTTATCGAAACGAATAATATTATGAGGGGGCTTGACAAGGTGGATGCAGAGAGAATGTTTCCACTGATAGGGGAGACTAGAACTAGGGGGCGTAATCTTAGAATAAGGGCCGCCCATTTAAAACTGAGATGAGGAGAAATTTCTTTTCTCAGAGGGTTGTAAATCTGTGGAATTCACAGACTCAGAGAGCTGTGGAAGCTGGGACATTGAATAAATTTAAGACAGAGATAGACAGTTTCTTGACCGATAAGGGAATAAGAGGTTATGAGGGGCGGGCAAGAAAGTGGACCCGAGTCCATGATCAGATCAGCCATGATCGTATTAAATGGTGGAGCAGGCTCGAGGGGACGTATGGCCTACTCCTGCTCCTATTTCTTATGTTCTTGTGACCTGTCCTGCTACCTTTAAGGATCTGTGGACATGCACTCCAAGGACCCTCTGTTCCTCCATATCTCTCAGTATCCTCCCATTTATCGTGTATTCCCTTGCCTTGTTGCCCCTCCCCAAATGCACACTTTTCCGGATTGAATTCCATTTGCCACTTTTCTGCCCAACTGACCAGTTGATCGATATCTTCCTGCAGTCTACAGCTTTCTCCTCACTGTCAACCACACGGCCAATCTTTGTATCATCGGCAAATGTCTTTATCATGCTCCCTACCTTTAAGTCTAAATCATTAATATATACTACAAAAAGCAAGAGACCAAGTACTGGAACCCCACTGGAAACAGCCTTCCAGTTGCAAAGATACCTGCCAACAATTACCCTTTGCTTCCTTCCACTGAGCCAAGTTTGGATCCAATTTGCCACTCTCCCTTGGATCCCATAGGCTGTCATTACTCGGTTTATCCCTTCCTTCCTTTTTGAACAATGGCACAAGGTTAGCAGTTCTCCAATCCTCTAGCACCACTCCTGTGGCCAGGGAGGATAGGAAAATAATAACCTCAGATATATTTTATCTGGTCCTGGCGATTTATCTATTTTCAAAAATGCTAAACCCCTTAATACTTCCTCTCTTACTATGTTTATCCCATCCAATATTTCACTCTCTTCCTCCTGAAATTCAACATCGGGTTCGTCTCCCTCTTTTGTGATGACAGCCGCAAAGTATTCATTAAGTATCTTACCCACATCCTCCACCTCCACACATAGATCATCATTTTGGTCCCTAATAGACCCTACCCTTTCCTTAGTTAACCTCTTGCTCTTTATGTAATTATAAATCATCTTTGGGTTTTCTTTGATATTGCCAAAAATTTTTCATGCACTTTCTTTGCTTTCCTAATTTCCTCCTTAATTTCACTCCTACACTTTCTATACTCTTGCAGGCTTTCTGCAGTATTGTGCTCTCGATATCTGATATAAGCTTCCCTTTTTTGCCTGCTTCTATTTCTTATGACATTCGCAAATTTCCAATCTAATGGCACAATTCCCGAATCAATTTGAAAGATTATAGCTAACACTTTTACAATTTCCTCACCTTTTCTATTAATACCCTGGGGTGGAAACCATCGAGTCCTGGAGATTTATCTATCTTAAGTCCCATTACTTTCCCCATTACCATTTCTTGTTTTTACTAATATTGAATGCAATAAATTCGTCCCTTTGATTTATTTTTAGTTTCCCATCTGACACTAATGTTTTATCTGTTCTTTCAACTGATATAATATTGTCTTTTAGCAATATTGCCATTCCTCCTGTTCTCCTGTCCTTTCTAAAGAATTATAGCCTGCAATATCTAGCTCCCATTCATACTTAGTGTGTAGCCAGGTCCCTGAACTGACTACTACGTTGTGCTATTGGAGCTGAATTTGTGCTTCTATTTCTTATATTGTTTTATTCCTTATCCGATATTAAACCGAGGCCCCGTCTGCTCTCTCAGGTGGATGTAAGAGATCCCATGGCATTATTTTGAAGAAGTTCAGGGGAGTTATCCCCGATGTCCTGGGGCCAATATTTATCCCTCAATCAACATCACTAAAAACAGATTATCTGGTCATTATCACATTGCTGATTGTGGGAGCTTGCTGTGCGCAAATTGGCTGCTGCGTTTCCCACGTTACCACAGTGACTACAATTCAAAAGTACTTCATTGGGTGTAAAGCGCTTTGAGACGTCCGGTGGTCGTGAAAGGCGCTATATAAACGCAAGGCTTTCTTTTTCTTATCAGCCGTGGCTCTCTGGATAGCACACTCGCCTCTGATTTAGAAGGTCATGGGTTCAAGCCCCACTGCAGAGACTTGAGCACATAATGCAGGTTGACACTCCCAATGCAGTACTGAGGGAGATGCCGTCTTTCAGATGAGACATTAAACTGAGGCCCTGCCTGCTCTCTCAGATGGACTTAATGATCGCTGCGCATTAGAGCTGGGAAGTGCTCCCCGGTGACCTGGCAAATATTTATCCCTCAACCTTCATTAAAAAATACAGATGATCTAGTCAGTATCACGTTGCTGTATGTGGGAATTTGCTGTGCACAACTTGACTGCCGCGTTTCATACCTTACAACAGTAACTACACTCCAAAAGCACTTCATTGGCTGTAAAGCGCTTTGGGACATCCTGAGGTAGTGAAAGGCTCATGAAAGGGTTCAAGCCCCGCTCCAGGGACTCGAGCCCACAATCCAAGGCCTCCCAGTGCCAGTACTGAGGGAGTGCTGCACTGTCGGAGGTGCCATCCTTCAGATGCGACGTTAAACCGAAGCCCCGTCTGCCCTCTCAGGTAGCCGTGGCACTGCTAAAACAGATTACCTGGCCATTATCACATTGCTGTTTGTGGGAGCTTGCTGTGCGCAAATTGGCAGCTGCGTTTCCTGCCATTACAGCAGTTGTCTGCAATGGCTGTAAGTCCTGAGGTCGTGAAACGTGCTTTAGAAATGCAATGTCTTTCTTTGTTTCTATATAAGTGCCAGTTTGCTAACGTTCCAAGGACTGTTGTTGCCCTTGCACTTGGCGGGATGTGGGTTTTATGGCTGAAGATATTTGCCTGGTGTTGTCCAGAACAAGTGGATGGGGGCTCTCCCTACCAATGGCCCTGGGGGTTGTGGTTTCTGCCCGCGACTGTCTATGGGTGACTCCCTGTTAATGCCTGTGACAGGGACTGTGGCTCTCGTATCGGACTGTTCAGCCACCTCAGGACTCATTTTAAGAGTGGAAGCAAGTCTTCCTCGATTCCAAGGAACTGCCTATGATGATGATGATGTTGCTGCCTCACTCCACCCCTCTCCGTGCTTTCTCTTCCTGGGAGATGGACCGTGACGGAGGACAGACTCCCAAAGTACAACCGCACGACGTGCTCACACAAAAGTACAGGTTTTATTCCGGAATAGAATTAAAGTCATGTATAATGCCGTGTTCAGATTCTATGGCGACCGTTGTTGCTCTGGACGTCATCGCGTTCCGAGAGCGTGAGCTTGTTCGTCCAGTCGAAGCCTCCACCATCCCTGAAACGGAGTATCCACTCTTCTGCAGCAGTGTCTCATCCACGGGTCCCTTGCCTTTGCTCTCCAGGTAAGTGTCGATGGAGACAAGCGTGTCCGAGAAGAAGTTAGAGAGAGGCTCCCCGATGATCCCCACACTGTAAGGAATCAAAAAGACAATGACAAGGGAGGTGTAATGTATGCACCTGTGAGTATGCTCACAGGTTTGTAGAGCTGTTGAGATATCCACCTGTACGCTCGCGGCCTTCCGCGAGAGGTGAGCGCCGGAGGGACTGGAGTGCATCATCACCCCCGGCAACCAAATTTTAATTTGATTTTCTATGTTTTAAAGTTTAATTTGTTTTAAATGCCGGTTTTAGTGTCCCCCTCCCCTTTTGTAGGGGGCACTTGTAAATTATGCTTTTAGAGCCCAAAAAAACCCACAAAAAAAACCCTATAAAAATACAAAAAAAACCAAAAAACAAAAAAAGGGCCTTGGGAAATGTTTGGAGTGTCCCCCAGATCGGGGGGGGGGGGGGCACTTGATCTAATGTTAATTTTGTTTACTCTAAAAGAGTTGTAGAGCTGTTGAGATATCCACCGGTACGCTCGCGGCCTTCCGCGAGAGGTGGGCGCCGGAGGGACTGGAGTGCATCATCACCCCCGGCAACCAAATTTTAATTTGATTTTATATGTTCTAAAGTCTAATTTATTTTAAATGCTGGGTTTAGTGCCCCCCTCCCCTAAAACCGACAACTTAAACAAATTAAACTTTGGACATGGTTCAAATTAAAATTTGGTTGCCAGGGGTGATGATGCACTTCAGTTCTTCCTCAACAGCTCGACAACTATTTTATTGCAATCAATTAAATCAAGTACCCCCTGATTAAAGGGGGGGTCACACTCCAAAAACTTTTCAAGAGCCCCTCTTTTTTTTCAACAGCTCTACAACTATTTTAGTAGAAAACAGTTAAATCAAAAGCCCCCTGATTAAAGTGGGGTGGGGGGGAGGGGGTGGTGTGGACACACTAAAGACTTTCAAACAAGTGCCCCCTTGTTTTTTTTTAGGGCACTAAAAACACAAATTATACAAGTGCCTCCTGGCTAAAAGGGAGGGGGACACTAAAACCAGCACAATAAACAAATTAAACTTCAGACATTTAAAATTAAATTAAAATTTGGTTGCCGGAGGTGATGATGCACTCCAGTCCTTCTGGCGCCCACCTCTCGCGGAAGGCCGCGAGCGTACCGGTGGATATCTCAACAGCTCTACAACTCTTTTGGGGTTAACAAAATTAAACATTAAATCACTTTTAGTCAGGGGGCACTTGTATAATTTGTGTTTTTGGTGCCCTCAAAAAAAAAGCAAGGGGGCACTTGAAAAGTTTTTGGCATGTGAGCCCCCCTTTAATCAGGGGGCACTTGATTATGGTGCCGACAAAAATAGTTGTAGAGCTGTTGAGTCTGCCGTCCGGACATGCCATGGCGCACCATCTTGCTGTCCGGAGGAGGTGGGGGTCCCCAATGGAGTGCTCTCTACGTGGGAGTCCTCCCTCTATTTATTGGTGATTTGGCCTGGAGTGCGTTGCATCCATGTAATAAGTTTTTAAGTCGGTTCATGGACTCCCGGGCCATCTGCAATTTCTGCGTGAAGGAGTCCATGTTCCATGTGTGTGAGAGTGTGAGAGGTTGCAGCCCTTCTTCCATTATTTGAAGCGGCTGCTCCTCGATTTTTGGTTACACTTCAGTCCCACGCTCCTGATCTTTGGGCACCCTGTGCGGAGGGGAGCGGGCAGGTCGGAGGACCTCCTCATGGGACTGCTCCTCGGCCTGGCCAAGGGGGCCATCACCCGGTCCAGGCAGCGGGCGGTTGAGGGGGTCGTTCAGCCCGACTGCCTGCCTCTCTTCCGTGCCTATGTTCGCGCCAGGGTGTCCCTGGAGATGGAGCTCACGGTGTCCGCCGGTACACTCGTGGCCTTCCGCGAGTGGTGGGCGCTGGAGGGACTAGAGTGCATCATTTCAACAGGGAACAAAATTTAAATTTAATTTGATTTGTCAAGATTCCCTTTAATGTTTATTAGTTCATTTGTGTTTTTTTGTGCCCTTACAAAAGGGGATCATTTGAATTGACGTTCCCCCAAAATAGTTGTAGAGCTGTTGAGTTGAAAGTGGCTTAACCAGTCACGTGATGTTCACAGGACTCAATAAAACCCCAGCCAGTCTCTCTCAGTTTCCTCCCCGCTTCTCCTGCAGGCACTGACCCTTCATTGAGATATGGATTCATGGGTACTGATGGTCTTTCCCAGGTGCCTGTCTTCACACATAAGCCATGACTCATCATCATCATCATCACCATCATAGACAGTCCCTCGGAATCGAGAAAGGCTTGCTTCCACTCCCAAAGTGAGTTCTTTGATGGCTGAACAGTCTGATATGAGAGCCACAGACCCTATTAGAGGTGGGACAGACATTCGTCGAGGGAAGGGGTGGGTGGGGCTGGTTTGCCGCGCGCTCCTTCCGCTGCCTGCGCTTGACCTCTTCATGCTCCTTGCGTTGAGACTCGAAGAGCTCAACGCCCTCCCGGATGCACTTTCTCCACCTCGGGCAATCTGCGGCCAGGGTCTCCCAGGTGTCAGTGGTGATGTCGCACTTTACCAGGGAGGCTTTGAGGGTGTCCTTGTAACGCTTCCGCTGCCCACCTTTGGCTCGTTTACCATGAAGGAGCTCCACATAAAGCATTTGCTTCGGGAGTCTCGTATCTGGCATGCGGACTATGTAGCCTGCCCAGCGAAGCTGAGCGAGTGTGGTCAGTGCTTCAATACTGGGGATGTTAGTCTGGACGAGGACACTGATGTTGGTGCGCCTGTCCGCCCAGGGGATTTGCAGGATCACCAACACCAACATCATGAGCCAGTTGACTATTTGTCTGTGGGAGGCAAACCAGCAAAGCCCAATTCCATCCCCACCTGTCCGTTCCAAGTATCATCATCTGCTTGCACCAACATTAGTGTCCTCGACCAGGCCAACATCCCCAGCATTGAAGCACTGACCACACTTGATCAGCTCCGCTGGGCAGGCCACATTGTCCACATGCCAGACACGAGACTCCCAAAGCAAGCGCTCTACTCGAACTCCTTCACGGCAAATGAGCCAAAGGTGGGCAGAGGAAACATTTCAAGGACACCCTCAAAGCCTCCTTGATAAAAATGCAACATCCCCACTGACACTTGGAAGTCCCTGGCCAAAGACCGCCCTAAGTGGAAGAAGTGCATCCGGGAGGGCGCTGAGCACCTCGAGTCTCGTCGCTGAGAGCATGCAGAAAACAAGCGCAGGCAGCGGAAGGAGCGTGCGGCAAACCAGTCCCACCCTCCCTTTCCTCCAACCACTGTCTGTCTCACCTGTGACAGAGACTGTAATTCCCGTATTGGACTGTTCAGTCACCTGAGAACTCACTTTAAGCGTGGAAGCAAGCAAATCTTCCTCGATTTCGAGGGACTGCCTATGATGATGATGATGATTTGATCATTAACTCCCTCTGTTGACCCAACTAGTTGACCCACTGTGCCAAGCCTCGACCGGTAAAGTTCCAGGTTCAGTCCCCAGTTGGTGCTGAATTACTACATCTCAACCAGTACAATTTGCCTCTGCACTCCCAGAGTGCAGGCAGGGTAAAATAAACTACAATTCCTGGCACTGATTACTATCGAGGCAATGACTATCTCCAACAAGCGAGAGTCTAACCACCTCCCCTTGATATTCAACGGCATTACCATCGCCAAATCCCCCACCATCAACATCCTGGAGGTCACCATTGACCAGAAACTTAACTGGACCAGACACATAAATACTGTGGCAACAAGAGCAGGTCAGAGGCTGGGTATTCTGTGGTGAGTGTCTCACCTCCTGACTCCCCAAAGCCTTTTCACCATCTACAAGGCTCAAGTCAGGAGTGTGATGGAACACTCCCCACTTGCCTGGATGAGTGCAGCTCCAACAACACTCAAGAAGCTCGACACCATCCAGGACAAAGCAGCCGCTTGATTAACACCCCATCCACCACCTTCAACACTCACTCCCTCCACCACCGGCGCACCGTGGCTGCAGTGTGCACCATCTACAAGATGCACTGCAGCAACTCGCCAAGGCTTCTTCGGCAGCACCTCCCAAACCCACGACCTCTACCACCTAGAGGGACAAGGGCAGCAGGTGCATGGGAACACCAGCACCTCCACGTTCCCCTCCGAGTCACACACCATCCTGACTTGGAAATATATCGGCCGTTCCTTCATCGTCGCTAGATCAAAATCCTGGAACTCCCTCCCTAACAGCACTGTGGGAGCACCTTCACCACACGGACTGCAGCGGTTCAAGAAGGCGGCTCACCACCACCTTCTCAAGGGACAATAAATTCTGGCCTTGCCAGCGATGCCCACATCCCAGGAACAAATTTTAAAATAGGACCACCCCAGGGCAACTCCGGGTGAAGCTCATCTGATGGTCAGAGAGACGACTGACTGACCAAGCTGGTTCGTGACGGGAACTGACACGAGCCATGTGTCGGAGGGCTGAAAGGATCCATGAAATCAGACACGAGCAAGGGTCAGTGCAGGAGAGGAGGGGGACTTGTACCCCAGTGAGAGTCAGCACCTTCAGGGGAGGGGACCTGTACCCCAGTGAGAGTCAGCACCTTCAGGGGAGGGGGGGCCCGTACCCCAGTGAGAGTCAGCATCTTCAGGGGAGGAGGGAACCTGTACCCCAGTGAGAGTCAGCACCTTCAGGGGAGGGGGGGCCCGTACCCCAGTGAGAGTCAGCACCTTCAGGGGAGGGGACCTGTACCCCAGTGAGAGTCAGCACCTTCAGGGGAGGGACCTGTACCCCAGTGAGAGTCAGCACCTTCAGGGGAGGGGACCCGTAGCCCAGTGATATACCCCCCCACCCTTCACTGGAACACTCCTGCTATACCCTACATCTCTGATACACCCCGCACTCCTCTCTGATAATACCCCAAACTTCCCAGTACAACGTTCTCGGAGATTGATATTGACACCTTCCCCATGACTCCCTCATGAACAATGAGCAAGCTCTTCACAGGGTTATCATGCCCGGCCTCCAGTGCTGAGGGTGCTGATACTGGGATACGGGTCCAAAGATCCACAGGTCCCTCTGTCACCTCATCCAAGTGACCAGGACAGTGAGTGCCAGCACCCTGTTCAACGATGGTTACAGTCGGACCCAACTTTGTCCTCACTCCAAGTCCACATTCACACTTTGAGGCGTGAGTCAGGAGGTCAGGGTTCACGGGCAAAGATCCCCAAATGTTCTTCCCGCTCCCGTGCTCAGCACAGACCAGAGATGTAACCTGTGACCTTGTTAGAAACATAGAAACATAGAAAATAGGTGCAGGAGTAGGCCATTCGGCCCTTCTAGCCTGCACCGCCATTCAATGAGTTCATGGCTGAACATGCAACTTCAGTACCCCATTCCTGCTTTCTCACCATACCCCTTGATTCCCCTAGTAGTAAGGACTTCATCTAACTCCTTTTTGAATATATTTAGTGAATTGGCCTCAACAACTTTCTGTGGTAGAGAATTCCACAGGCTCACCACTCTCTGGGTGAAGAAATTCCTCCTCATCTCAGTCCTAAATGGCTTCCCCCTTATCCTTAGACTGTGTCCCCTGGTTCTGGACTTCCCCAACATTGGGAACATTCTTCCTGCATCTAACCTGTCTAACCCCGTCAGAATTTTAAACGTTTCTATGAGGTCCCCTCTCATTCTTCTGAACTCCAGTGAATACAAGCCCAGTTGATCCAGTCTTTCTTGATAGGTCAGTCCCGCCATCCCGGGAATCAGTCTGATGAACCTTCGCTGCACTCCCTCAATAGCAAGAATGTCCTTCCTCAGGTTAGGAGACCAAAACTGTACACAATACTCCAGGTGTGGCCTCACCAAGGCCCTGTACAATTGTAGCAACACCTCCCTGCCCCTGTACTCAAATCCCCTCGCTATGAAGGCCAACATGCCATTTGCTTTCTTAACCGCCTGCTGTACCTGCATGCCAACCTTCAATGACTGATGTACCATGACACCCAGGTCTCGTTGCACCTCTCCTTTTCCTAATCTGTCACCATTCAGATAATAGTCTGTCTCTCTGTTTTTACCACCAAAGTGGATAACCTCACATTTATCCACATTATACTTCATCTGCCATGCATTTGCCCACTCACCTAACCTATCCAAGTCGCTCTGCAGCCTCATAGAATCCTCCTTGCAGCTCACACTGCCACCCAACTTAGTGTCATCCGCAAATTTGGAGATACTACATTTAATCCCCTCGTCTAAATCATTAATGTACAGTGTAAACAGCTGGGGCCCCAGCACAGAACCTTGCGGTACCCCACTAGTCACTGCCTGCCATTCTGAAAAGTCCCCATTTACTCCTACTCCTATCTGACAACCAGTTCTCAATCCATGTCAGCACACTACCCCCAATCCCATGTGCTTTAACTTTGCACATTAATCTCTTGTGTGGGACCTTGTCGAAAGCCTTCTGAAAGTCCAAATATACCACATCGACTGGTTCTCCCTTGTCCACTCTACTGGAAACATCCTCAAAAAATTCCAGAAGATTTGTCAAGCATGATTTCCCTTTCACAAATCCATGCTGACTTGGACCTATCATATTACCTCTTTCCAAATGCACTGCGATGACATCCTTAATAATTGATTCCATCATTTTACCCACTACCGATGTCAGGCTGACCGGTCTGTAATTCCCTGTTTTCTCTCTCCCTCCTTTTTTAAAAAGTGGGGTTACATTGGCTACCCTCCACTCCATAGGAACTGATCCAGAGTCAATGGAATGTTGGAAAATGACTGTCAATGCATCCACTATTTCCAAGGCCACCTCCTTAAGTACTCTGGGATGCAGTCCATCAGGCCCTGGGGATTTATCGGCCTTCAATCCCATCAATTACCCCAACACAATTTCCCGACTAATAAGGATTTCCCTCAGTTCCTCCTCCTTACTAGACCCTCCGACCCCTTTTATATCCGGAAGGTTGTTTGTGTCCTCCTCAGTGAATACCGAACCAAAGTACTTGTTCAATTGGTCCGCCATTTCTTTGTTCCCCGTTATGACTTCCCCTGATTCTGACTGCAGGGGACCTACGTTTGTCTTTACTAACCTTTTTCTCTTTACATATCTATAGAAACTTTTGCAATCCGTCTTAATGTTCCCTGCAAGCTTCTTCTCGTACTCCATTTTCCCTGCCCTAATCAAACCCTTTGTCCTCCTCTGCTGAGTTCTAAATTTCTCCCAGAGATGAGGGACTTCAATTCTCTGTAGAATTGTAGAAACTTACTGCACCAGAAGGAGGCCATTCGGCCCGTCGGGTCTGTGCCGGCTCTGTGAAAGACCAGTTGCGCTCAGTCCTACATCCCCGCTTTGTGTCTGTGACCCCGTCAGTTCCTCATCCTCCAGTCCCTGTCCAACTTTAACATTATTGATACAATCAGCTCCCAGCACCTTTTCAGGCACAGCGTTCCAGATCCCCACAACTCTGAGTGAAAACATTTCTCCTCTCCATCTTTTCCCAATGATTTTAAATCTATGACCTCTGGTTATTGACCCACTCACCAGAGGAAATAGTTTCATCTACTCTATCAAAACATCTCATCATCTTGAAAACCTCTATTATGTCACCTCTTAACCTTCTCTGCTCCAAGGAGAACAGTCCTAACTTTTCCAACCTCTCGTCCTAACTGAAGTCCCTTGTCCCCGGTAACATCCTGGTAAACCTCCTCTGCATCCTTTCTAAGGCCGTTACATCTTTCCTGGAGTGCGACGCCCACAATTGTTTGCAATATTCCAGCTGAGGCTTAACCAGTGATTTATAAAGTTCTAGCATAGAATCATAGAATGCCAAAGCACAGAAGGATGGGCTCAACGGGCTGAATGGCCTTCTTCCGTGCTGCAACTATTCCATGATTCTGTAACCATTCTATGAAGGAGGCCATTCGGCCCGTTGAGCCCGTGCCGGCTCTCTAAGAGCCCCTCAGCCAGTCTCACTCCCCCGCCCTTTCCCTGTAGCCCTGCAAATCTTTTTCCTTCAGGTACTTTTCCAATTCCCTTTTGAAAGCCACCATTGAGTCTGCCTCCACCACCCTCTCAGGCCGTGCATTCCAGATCCTAACCACTCGCTGCGTAAAAACGTTTTTTCTCGTGTCGCCTTTGGTTTTTTTTGCCAATCACCTGAAATCTGTGTCCTCTGGTTCTCGACCCTTTTGCCAAAAATTTTCAGGGCTGCGGGGAAAGGGCGGGGGAGTGGGACTGGCTGAGGTGCTCTTGCAGAGAGCCGGCACGGGCTCGACGGGCCAAATGGCCTCCTTCTGTGATGTAACCGTTGTTCTATGATTCAATGGGAACAGTTTCTCTCTATCTACTCTCAGACCCCTCATGATTTTGAACATTTCGATCAAATCTCCTCTCAACCTTCTCTGCTCCGAGGAGAACAACCTCAGCTTCTCCAGTCTATCCACGTCACTGAAGTCCCTCATCCCTGGAACCATTCTCGTAAATCTTTCCTGCACCCTCTCTAAGGCCTTCACATCCTTCCTACAGTGCGGTGCCCAGAATTGGACACAATACTCCAGTTGAGGCCGAACCAGTGTTTTATACAGGCTCATTATAATATCCGAGCTTTTGTGCTCTCTGCCTCTATTTATGAAGCCCAGGATCCCGTAAGCTTTAACCGCTTTCTCAACCTGCCCTGCCACCTTCAGCGATTGGTGCCCATATACCCCCAGGTCTCTCTGTTCATGCTCCCCCTTTACGATTGTACCCTTTAGTTTATATTGCCTCTCCTCATTCTTCCTCCTAAGATGTATCACTTTCCACTTTCTGCGTTAAACTTCATCTGCCATGTGCCCGCCCATCCCACCAGCCTGTCTATGTCCTCTTGAAGTCTATCACTATCCTCCTCACTGTTCACTATACTTCCAAGTTTTGTGTCATCTGCAAATTTTGAACTTGTGCCCTGTACACCCACGTCCAAGTCATTAATATATATCAAGAAAAGCAGTGGTCCCAGTCCCGACCACTGGAGAACACCACTGTATACCTTCCTCCAGTCCAAGAAACAACCGTTTACCACTACTCTCTGTTTCCTGTCACTGAGCCAATTCCGTATCCATGCTGCCCCTGCCCCTTTTATTCCACGGGCTTCAACTTTGCCGGCAAGCCTGTTATGTGGCACTTTATCAAATGCCCTTTGGAAATCCATGTATACCACGTCAACCGCATTACCCTCATCAACCCTCTCTATTACCTCATCAAAATACCCGATCGTTAGTTAAACAAGATTTGCCTTCAACAAATCCGTGCTGGCTTTCCTTAATTACTCCACATTCTCTAAGTGACTGTTAATTTTGTCCCTGATTATCGTTTCTAAAAGCTTCCCCACAGCCGAGGTTAAACTGACCGGTCTGTAGTTACTGGGTTTATCCTTACACCCTTTTTTGAACAAGGGTGTAACATTTGCAATTCTCCAGCCCTCTGACACCGCCCCCGTATCTAAGCAGGATTGGAAGATTACGGTCAGTACCTCCGCAATTTCCACCTTTACTTCCCTCAGCATCGTGGGATGCATCCCATCCGGTCCTGGTGACTTATCTACTTTAGGTACAGCCAGCCTTTCTAGTACTTAGCATGGTTGCTCTGCTTTTATATTCTATTCCTCTATTTATAAACCCAAGTAACCCATATACCTTTTTGTCTACCTTATCAGCCTGCCCAGACTCCTTTAAGGATTTGGGTATATGGACACCAAGGTCTCTACACTTTACAAAATCAGAAGCTGGAATTGCTCTCCTTCGAGCAGACGATTAAGAGGAGAGTTAATAAAGGTGTTCAAATCATGAAGGGTTCTGATGGAGTAAACAGGGAGAAACTGATTCCAGTGACAGGAGGGTCAGTAACCAGATGGAGCAGATTTAAGGTAATTAGCAAAAGAACCAGAGAGGAGATGAGGAGAAACTAGGGGGCACGATCTTAGAATAAGGGGCTGCCCATTTGAAACTGAGATGAGGAGAAATTTCTTCTCTCAGAGGGTTGTAAGTCTGTGGAATTCGCTGCCTCAGAGAGCTGTGGAAGCTGGGACATTGAATAAATAAAAGACAGAAATAGACAGTTTATTAAACGATAATGGGATAAGGGGTTATGGGGAGCGGGTAGGGAAGTGGAGCTGAGTCCATGATCGGATCAGCCATGATCTTATTGAATGGTGGAGCAGGCTCGAGGGGCCGTATGGCCTACTCCTGCTCCTATTTCTTATGTTCTTAAATGGTTCTAACGCAGCGAGTTACAATCTGGAACACGCTGCCTGAAAGGGCGGTGGCAGCAGATTCAATAGTAACTTTCAAAAGGGAATTGGATAGATAGTTGAAGGAGAAAATTTGCAGGGCTATGGGGAAAGAGTGGGGGGAGTGGGACTGATCAGATTGTTGCACCAAAGAGCCAGCACAAGAACGATGGGCCGAATGGCTTCTTTCTGTGCTATATCATTTTGTGATTCTGTGTCCACAAGAGGGAGGCTTCCAGGACTGCACGGCGGTTAATTTTTTTGAATGTCCTCTTACTCATCGGAGAGGTTTGAATCCAATCTCGTCACCCTGGTCTTCTCATCTGCCACGTGGGTGCTGAAGTCTGGATTCACCTGGTGCTGTTTGAAGAGGTATTCTGATTTCTCCTTAGGGGTCTGGAGCAGTGACTTGAGGACTGGCGAGCGTTGGTTAAGGATACTATTTAGTGGCGGCCTCCTTCGGTGAAGCAGTCTGAGTAACAAAGAAAGGTCCGATCAGTAATCAGAGGTGAGAGGAAGGACTCTAAAACATAAGACCTGAAGAAATAGGAGCAGGAGTCGGCCATTCAGCCCCTCCAGTCTGCTCCGTCATTCGATAAGATCATGGCTGATCTGATCATGGACTCAGTTCCACTTCCCCGCCCGCTCCCCGTAACCCTTTACTCCCTTATCTCTCAAAGATCTGTCTCTCTCCGCCTTAAATATATTCAATAACCCAGCCTCCACAGCTCTCTGGGGCAGAGAATTCCACAGATTTGCAACTCTCCGAGAGAAGAAATTCCTCCTCATCTAAGTTCTAACTGGGCAACCTCTTATTCTGAAACCGTGCCCCCTAGTTCTAGATTGCAGCATTGTAGTCTTGCCAAGTGTACCATTGAGTGGCTCTCAAGGACCAGCTCAAACCCATCCCCACGTGGATCCAATTTGTTGTGTATCTGTAAAGCATGCACCCCCATGTTCCGCCACCAGGGAGCGCATCCCCTGAAGTCCCAAGGGATCCCACCATCCTTTGGGAGCACTGTATATAAGTCGGTCCCGAAGGCCTGTTCCTCACTCTGGAGTGTCTTAAGACAGGTCACTGTTACTTTAATCTCCCAGTGTACAATCTCATCTGTGTTAGGAACACAATAACTGGCGACGAGTATACGAATCCAACGCAAAGATGCAGCAAACTGTGGGCATCCTGGAGAAGTTCTCGGAGGGTGAGGACTGGGAAGCCTATGTCGAATGGCTAGACCAGTACTTGGTAGCCAACGAGCTGGTCGGAGAAGGAAGCGCTGCAAAAAGGAGAGCAATCCTCCTCACGGTCTGCGGGGCACCGACCTACAGCCTCATGAAGAATCTTCTGGCTCCGGTGAAACCCACAGATAAGTCGTATGAGGAGCAGTGTACACTGGTTCTGGAGCATCTTAACCCGAGGGAGAGCGTGCTGATGGCGAGGTATCGGTTCTACACGTGCCAGCGATCTGAAGGTCAGGAAGTGGCGAGCTACGTCGCCGAGCTAAGGTGACTTGCAGGACAATGTGAGTTTGATGGATACCTGGAGCAGATGCTCAGACACTTCTTTGTACTGGGCATTGGCCACGAGACCATCCTACGAAACTTTTGACTGTAGAGACACCGACCCCCAGTAAGGCCATTGTGATAGCACAGGCATTTATGTCCACCAGTGATAACACCAAACAAATCTCTCAGCGCACAAGTGCGAGCAATGTTCATAAATTACCTGGAACTGTGTTTGTGAGCAGAAATGTACAGGGTAGAACCCACGAGTCTGCAACTACCAGCAGGCCTCAGATGACTCAGAGTCCGCAACAAAGGATGAATGCAAGGCAATTCACACCTTGTTGGCATTGTGGAGGCTTCAATTCAAGCTCTGCAAAACCTGCTAACCACCAGTGGCAGAGGAAGATCGGTCCATGGTGGATCAAAGCAATTTCGAGCCTCAGAGAGAGGAGGCAGATGCTGAAGTACACGGGGTGCATACATTTTTGACGAAATGTTCACCTATAATGCTAAATGTAAAATTGAATCGCTTACCCGTAGCCATGGAACTGGACACTGGCGCTAGCCAATCCATCATGAGTAAAAAGATGTTTGAGAGTCTGTGGTGCAACAAGGCACTCAGACCAGCCCTGAGCCCCATCTACACGAAACTGAGAACATACACCAAAGAGCTTATCACTGTCCTGGGCAGCGCCATGGTCAAGGCCACCTACAAGGGCACGGTGCATGAATTGCCACTCTGGATTGTCCCGGGCTATGGCCCCACACTGCTTGGAAGGAGCTGGCTGGGCAAAATCCGCTGGAACTGGGATGACATCCGAGCGCTATCACATGTCGATGAGGCTTCATGTACCCAGGTTCTTAACAAATTTCTTTTCCTTTTTGAGCCAGGCATTGGAAACTTTTCCGGGGCGGAGGTGTAGATCCACTTGGTCCCAGAGGCACGACCCATTCACCACAAGGCATGAGCGGTACCTCACATGATGAGGGAGAGAGTAGAAATCGAGCTGGACAGGCTGATACGCGAGGGCATCATCTCCCCAGTGGAATTCAGCGAGTGGGCCAGCCCGATTGTTGCAGTACTCAAAAATGATGGCACGATCAGGATTTGTGGTGATTATAAAGTAACTATTAATCGTTTCTCGCTGCAGGACCAATACCCGCTACCTAAGGCAGACGACCTATTTGCCACTCTGGCAGGAGGCAAGAAGTTCACCAAGCTCGACCTGACTTCGGCCTACATGACGCAGGAGCTGGAGCAGTCTTCGAAGGGCCTCACCTGCATCAACACGCACAAGGGGCTGTTCATCTACAACAGATGCTCGTTTGGAATTCGGTCGGCTGCAGCGATCTTCCAGAGAAACATGAAGAACCTACTCAAGTCGGTACCACGCATGGTGGTTTTTCAGGACGACATATTGGTCACGGGTTGGGACACCGTCGAGCACCTACAAAACCTGGAAGAGGTCCTCCAGCGACTGGATCGCGTAGGGCTGCGGCTGAAGAGGTCGAAATGCGTCTTCATGGCAACAGAAGTGGAGTTTTTGGGGAGAAAGATCGTGGCGGACGGCATCGGCCCACAGACGCCAAGACAGAGGCTATCAGGAATGTGCCCAGGCCACAGAACATCACGGAGCTGCGGTCGTTCCTGGGACTCCTCAACTATTTTGGTAACTTCCTACCGGGGCTAAGCACCCTCTTAGAGCCCCTATATGTGTTATTGTGTAAAGTGAGAACTGGGTATGGGGAAAAACCAAGTAATTGCTTTTGAGCAAGCCAGAAACATTTTATGCTCCAACAAGCTGCTTGTATTGTATAACCCGTGTGTAATGTCTGTAAGCTTGAAATGTTTGTAGCTCCACACTGTGGATGTGGACGTATTGTAGAGTTAACCATTAAACAGAACCAGGCAGATTTCCGGAGGCTTCCAAGAGAGCTGGCTGCCATGTTACGAGCTGTGTGTGCTGTGCTCTGTGAATATATCACATTTGGTGGCGAGATGGGATTTTTCGGATGATTTAAAGCTTAAATTTTGTTGGGGAAGGATTCAGCCAGCCGACAGAGAGACTTTGGAAGTTTCTGTCTTTGGATAAAGCTACAAAATCCGAGGTAAAATACAGCACATGGTGTGAACATCTAGAGATTAAAATGGCAGGTGTAATCGGACATTTGGGGGAATATAGATACAACCGAGAATGTTTTAAAGCGTATGTGGATTGGCTAGAAATGTATTTCACTGAAAATAACATAATCGAAGTTCCAGACAATGCAGTCCAGAACCGGGTTGTGTTGGAATGTAAGAAAGCGATCCTCTTATCGGAGGCGGGTTCAACATTTTACGAAACCCTTGTAAATCTGCTTGTGCCTGACGAGCCAAAGGACACAATGCTTAAAGAGATTTTAACGAAGCTGGAGCAGCACTATAACCCCAAATTGCTGAAAGCTATCGTTTTGGGATTCGGAATCAAAACGCTGATGAGAGTATCAGTGATTACATCGTAGCATTAAAAAAGCTATCGATGCACTGTAATTTTGGAAACTTTCAAACCGAGCATTACGGGACCGTTTTGTTTGTGGGGTGAAATGTGATGCGATTGGAAGGAAGTTATTGACGACGGCAGACTTGACTTTTGAGATTGCTTGTCAGACAGCGAGGTCGATGGGGATGGCCGAACAATATTCCCGAGAATTAAATAATAATTACGGTTGTCAGTCAACCGAGGTACATCACCTGCAGGTTCAAAGTAAAAGACGGTGGGGGCCCTAAGTCTCAGAAACTGGAAATTCTAACAGAGCGTCGAAGTCATGCTATAGGTGCCTGGGACAACACATTGCTCAAAGTTGTCCATATGTGAAGGCAGAGTGTTTCTTCTGCAGAAAGACTGGACATCTTGCGAAGGCATGCCGACTGAAGGGTAAACCAGCTTTCAAAGCTATGAGACCAGCTTCCAAAGCTATGAGTAGAAATCCCAAGAGACTACATAGCATGGAAGAACAACAACAGGACGAGGAGATGTTAGAGTTACACGTCATCAGGAGCACGAGGTTAACGGACAGCGATTCAGAAAGCATCAAAATCCACATACATGTTGCAGGATTCAAGATACCAATGGAAATTGACACGGGTGCATCCGTGAGTGTAGTACTGGAGTCGCTGTACCGCGACAAATTGCGTGATTTCCAACTGGAGAAATCCAAGAGAGAGCTGCGAGGCTACTCGGGAGAGAAAATTCCTGTGGTAGGTCGTATAACCATACCGGTGAAATATAAAGATCAATTTCAGAACTTGCCTCCAATAGTAGTGAAAGGAGACAAGTCTGCCTTACTAGGAAGAAATTGGTTGAGCTCACTGAAGCTGGATTGGAATAAGATTTTCTGTGTGGAAGCGAGATTTTCATCAACGGATGAGGTTATCAAGAAGTATCCGAAGGTGTTCTGTGAAACAGACAGTCTGATCCAAGGCTTCAAGGCGAGTGTCAAGGTACAGAAGGACGTTAGATCGGTTTACTACAAACCACGTTCCATACCATATGCACTCAAGGAGAAAGTTAAGCAAGAACTCAAGACTAGAGACTGAGAACATTATTTGTAAGATAGATCGATGTAATTGGGCTACACCCATTGTTGTTGTACCTAAGTCTGATGGTAAGGTAAGATTGTGAGGTGATTATAAGGTAACCGTAAACCAGGTTCTAGAGGGTAATGTCCCCAATACATTGGCGAATATAGAAGATTTGTTCACAACACTGACAGGTGGTCAGATCTTCTCAAAACTGGATCTTACAAATGCCTACTTACAGCTTGAACTAGATGAGGAGTCCAAGTCATGTTTGACTATAAATACTCATCTAGGCCTATATCAATTTAATAGGCTACCGTTTGGAGTGTCTTCTGCCCCTGCCATATTCCAAGGGGTGATGAACCAGATTTTGCAAGGTATTGAAGGAGTAGTATGTTATTTGGATGACATACTAATTTCAGCATCAAATAGGCAAATTCATAATAACATGTTGAATGAAGTCCTCAAACGGCTAGAGAAGCACAGAATACGAGTGTCTGCTCATAAGTGTGAGTTATTTTAAAACTCAGTGGAGTACTTAGGGTACAGAGTAGACAAAGATGGTTTACATCCAACCATGGAAAAATTGGATGCGATCAGAAATGCACCCACTCCCAGGAATGTCACTGAACTTGGTTCATTCTTGGGTCTTTTGAACTATTATGGGAAGTTCCTACCAAGTTTGGCTACAGTATTACATCCACTGAATGAACTATTGAAAAAACAGGTCCATTGGAAGTGGTCAAAAGAATGTGATACAGCATTCAAGGAATGGTTGTCAGACAGGAAGCAAAGAGTAGGAGTAAATGGCTACTTTTCAGAATGGCAGGCAGTGACTAGTGGGGTACCGCAAGGTTCTGTGCTGGGACCCCAGCTGTTTACACTGTACATTAATGATTTAGACAAGGGGATTAAATGTAGTATCTCCAAATTTGCGGATGACACTCAGTCGGGTGGCAGTGTGAGCTGCGAGGAGGATGCTATGAGGCTGCAGAGCAACTTGGATAGGTTAGGTGAGTGGGCAAATGCATGGCAGATGAAGTATAATGTGGATAAATGTGAGGTTATCCACTTTGGTGGTAAAAACAGAGAGACAGACTATTATCTGAATGGTGACAGATTAGGAAAAGGGGAGGTGCAAAGAGACCTGGGTGTCATGGTACATCAGTCATTGAAGGTTGGCATGCAGGTACAGCAGGCGGTTAAGAAAGCAAATGGCATGTTGGCCTTCATAGTGAGGGGATTTGAGTACAGGGGCAGGGAGGTGTTGCTACAGTTGTACAGGGCATTGGTGAGGCCACACCTGGAGTATTATGTACAGTTTTGGTCTCCTAACCTGAGGAAGGACATTCTTGCTATTGAGGGAGTGCAGCGAAGGTTCACCAGACTGATTCCCGGGATGGCGGGACTGACCTATCAAGAAAGACTGGATCAACTGGGCTTGTATTCACTGGAGTTCAGAAGAATGAGAGGGGACCTCATAGAAACGTTTAAAATTCTGACGGGTTGAGACAGGTTAGATGCAGGAAGAATGTTCCCAATGTTGGGGAAGTCCAGAACCAGGGGACACAGTCTAAGGATAAGGGGTAAGCCATTTAGGACCGAGATGAGGAGGAACTTCTTCACCCAGAGATTGGTGAACCTGTGGAATTCTCTACCACAGAAAGTTGTTGAGGCCAATTCACTAAATATATTCAAAAAGGAGTTAGATGAAGTCCTTACTACTAGGAGGATCAAGGGGTATGGCGAGAAAGCAGGAATGGGGTACTGAAGTTGCTTGTTCAGCCATGAACTCATTGAATGGCGGTGCAGGCCAGAAGGGCCGAATGGCCTACTCCTGCACCTATTTTCTATGTTTCTATGTAAAAGCAAATTGGTAGAGAGCACCATGTTAGTTCGCTATGACATATCTAAGGAGATTAAGCTAGCATGTGATGCTTCTCCGTATGGAGTTGGGGCAGTAATCTCTCATGTATTAAGTAGTGGGGAGTAGAGACCAATTGCTTTTGCTTCACGCACTCTCAGTGCCAGTGAGAGTAATTATGCGCAAATTGAAAGGGAAGCTTTGGCATTAATTTTTGGGGTCAAGAAGTTTCACAAATACTTGTATGGTTGTAAGTTTACCATCGTTACGGACCATAAGCCCCTAACAGCAATCCTCCATCCAAAGTCCCCAGTTCCAACATTAGCTGCAGCCCGAATGCAGAGATGGGCTTTGATTTTGTCAGCATATACATATGATATTGAATACAGACGATCAGCTGATCACAGTAATGCTGATACAATGTCTAGATTGCCTTCCCCATCACAAGTTACACCCGATAGGGAAGAAGTGTTTTATTTTTCATACATTGATGAACTGCCAGTCACAGGTGAAGAGATTGGTAGAGCAAGCAAACGTGACCCAGTGATGTCAAAGGTGTATGAGTATATTGCAAATGGATGGCCAAACCAGGTAACAGACAAAGATACACATCCATTCTTCATTCGTAGGAATGAATTATCAGTCGATAAAGATTATATCATGTGGGGTGCAAGAGTGGTTATACCAAATAAATTCAGGTCCAGATTATTAGGAGACCTCCATGACCAGCACCTGGGAATGTGTTTGACCAAGAGTTTTGCACGCAGTTATTTATGGTGGGCAGGTCTTGATAAAGATATAGAGTACATCGTGAGTCAGTGTACGACATGTCAATCGGTAAGCAAGCAACCACCACCAGTACCATTACAGCCATATAAATGGCCTCCCAGGGTGTGGCAAAGGCTACATATTGATTTTGCTGAGTTCGAAGGACAACAATTATTCATTGTGATTGATAGCCATTTGAAGTGGGTTGAGATGTTTCCAATGTGGAAAATAACAACAAGTAAAACATTGGACATTTTACGAAAATTATTTTCTTCATTTGGCCTCCCTGAAGAAATTGTTTCGGATAATGGACCGCAATTTCATTCAGAAGAATTTGCACAATTCACAAGCAAAAATGGTGTGAAACATACCAAGGTTCCACCATACCATCCTGCTTCGAATGGTGCAGCAGAGCGCACTGTACAAATTGTAAAACGTGCCCTCATCAAACAAATGTTAGATCCAAATCCAAGGAAACGACAGTTATCATTGGATCACAAATTGGCTAATTTTTTGATTACATATCGAAATACTCCTCATACAGCTACTGGTAGAACACTAGCAGAGTTGTTACACAAACCACAGCCACGAACCAGATTCTCGTTGTTAAAACCAAATTTGGCACAGTCCGTAGAAGAGACACATTTAAGACAGAAAGTGAATCATGATAGAGCTAGAGTAAAAGAGAGAAGTGTGAAATTAAACCAGAAGGTGAGAGTGAAGAACCATCACCAGAAATGGGTAAAGTGGTTACCGGGAAGAGTGGTGAAGATATGTGGTCCTCGCACATATTTGGTAAAGATGTTTGATAATGGACAGGTTAGGTTTGTTCATATTGATCATATTTTACCTACAGACATGGAAGGAGTTGAAGGTGGGAATGATTCAATTATTTCTGATTCATCAGATAGTTTTGATACACCAATAGCAAATCCTAAATCCAGTATACTGGAAACAAATCCAGGAGAGAATCAGAATGAAAGTCTGAGTCCGAGTCAGGAAAACAAAGAGCCTGAAGTTAGAGTGATGCAAATGTAAATCAAGGAAATTCCGTGGAGGAAAACGTTCCTCAGGATGAGCCTCGAATGAGTGTGAAATCGACACCATGTTTGGAAGGTTCTGTTCGAGAGTGAAGGTATCCTCTTCGAAATAGAAAACAAGTAGTAAAGTTAAATTTGTAAATATAGAAAAAAATAAGTTTATGTCCTGTGTTATGTATAAACATGAAAGTTATGTATGTTTGTTATAATAATTTCTTCATTAAGGACGGAGAAGTGTAATGTCTGTAAGCTTATAATGCTTGTAGCGCCACACTGTGGATGTGGACGTATTGTGTATTGCAATTGCATAGTTAATTATTAAACAGTACCAGGCAGATTTCCGGAGGCTTCTGAAAGAGCTGCCTGCCATGTTAGGAGCTGTGTGTGCTGTGTTCTGTGAATATATCACACCGTGTGAAATACTTGTGCTAGCATGTGATGCGTCATCATACGGAGGCGGGTGTGTATTCCAACAAGCTAACGTTGCGGGGAAGTTGCAACCTGTCGCCTCTGCCTCCAGGAGCTTGTCGAAGGCCGAGAGCGCCTGCAGCATAATTGAGAAAGAGGCATTAGCGTGTGTATTCGGGGTAAAGAAAATGCATCAGTACCAGTTTAGCCTCAATTTTGAGCTGGAAACCGATCACAAGCCCCTCATATCCCTGTTCGCTGAAAACAAGGGGACAAATACGAATACCTCAGCCCGCATACAAAGGTGGGCACTCGCACTATCAGTGTATAACTATACCATCCGCCACAGGCCAGGCACCGAGAACTGTGCTCTCAGTCGGCTACCATTTCCCACCACGGGGGTGGAAATGGCGCAGCCTGCAAACTTGTTGATGGTGGCGCAGCCCGCAGACTTGTTGATGGTCATGGAAGCGTTTGAAAATGATAAATCACCTGTCATGGCCCGCCAGATTAGGTCTTGGACCAGCCAAGATCCTCTGCTGTCCCTAGTAAAAAACTGTGTACTGCATGGGAGCTGGGCCAGCATCCCCGTTGAAATGCAAGAGCTAATCAAGCCATTCCAGCGGTGAAAGGACAAGCTGTCCATTCAGGCAGACTGCCTGTTGTGGGGTAACTGCGTAGTGCTACCCAAAAAGGGCAGGGAGACGTTCATCTCGGATCTCCACAGCACACAACTGCGTATAGTAATGATGAAAGCAATAGCCAGATCCCACGTGTGGTGGCCCGGTATCGACTCTGACTTGGAGTCCTGTGTATGGCAATGCAGCGTGTGTGCTCAGTTGAGCAACACGCCCAGAGAGACACCACTAAGTTTGTGGTCCTGGCCCTCCAGACCATGGTCGAGGATCCATGTTGACTATGTGGGCCCGTTTCTCGGTAAAATGTTCCTGCTGGTGGTGGATGCTTTTTCAAAATGGATTGAATGTGAAATAATGTCGGGAAGCACTGCCACTGCCACCATTGAAAGCCTGAGGGCCATGTTTGTCACCCACGGCCTGCCTGACGTACTGGTCAGTGACAACGGACCATGTTTCACCAGTGCCGAATTTAAAGAATTCATGACCCGCAATGGGATCAAACATGTCACCTCGGCCCCGTTTAATCCAGCCACCAATGGGCAGGCAGAGCAGGCAGTACAAACAATCAAACAGAGACTCAAATGAGTCACAGAAGGCTCACTCCAGACCCGCCTGTACCGAGTACTGTTCAGCTATCGCACGAGACCGCACTCGCTCACAGGCGTGTCCCCAGCTGAGCTACTCATGAAAAGGACACTTAAAACCAGACTCGCGCTGGTTTACCTTAACCTGCATGATCAGGTAGAGAGCAGGCGACAGCAACAAAATGTAAACGATGGTCGCGCCACTGTGTCACGGGAAATTGATCTGAATGACCCTGTGTATGTGCTAAACTATGGACATGGTCCCAAGTGGATTGTGGGCACAGTGATAGCTAAAGAAGGAAGTAGAGTGTTTGTAGTCAAACTAGACAATGGACAAATTTGCAGAAAGCACCTGGACCAAACGAGGCTGAGGTTCACAGACTGCCCTGAACAACCCACAGCAGACACCACCTTTTTCGAGCCCACAACACACACCCAAAAGATCAATGACACCACCCCGGACCAGGAAATCGAACCCATCACGCCCAACAGCCCAGCAAGGCCAGGCTCACCCAGCAGCCCTGCAGGGCTAACAACACGCCAGCCCAGCGAGGGCACAGCCAACACACCAGAACAGACATTTGTACCGAGGCAGTCCACCAGGGAAAGAAAGGCTCCCGACCGCCTCACCTTGTAAATAGTTTTCACTTTGACTTTGGGGCGGGGGAGTGATGTTGTGTATCTGTAAAGCATGCACTCCCATGTTCCGCCACCAGGGAGCGCATCCCCTGAAGTCCCAAGGGATCCCAGCATCCCTTGGGAGCACTGCATATAAGCCGGCCCCGAAGGCCTGTTCCTCACTCTGGAGTGTCTTAAGACAGGTCACTGTTACTTTAACCTCCCTGTGTGCGGCCTCATCTGTGTTCGGAACACAATACAATTCAATGGCGTCAATGCCATAATGGATTGCCAAACACCGTTGCGCCACCTCCCCCCCACCCCGAACCTGCCCCCGCCCTGCCTCCTCACCGCCCCCTACCCCACCGGCCCCCTCCCCGCACCCCTTCCAGCCCCACCCCCTCCCCACCCGCTCACTGCCCCCCCGCACTCCCCTCTCTGCCCCGTCCCCTTAATGTAGCACCAATAAGCACAAAACTGGCAATCTCAATCAGACAGGTAAATGGTAACTGGAGGCTAAATCATCAGGAGTTGGAGCTCAGGCACATTGTACCTGCCCTGGGAGTGTTTGATGGGACAGTGTAGAGGGAGCTTTACTCTGTATCTAACGTGCTGTACCTGCCCTGGGAGTGTTTGATGGGACAGTGTAGAGGGAGCTTTACTCTGTATCTAACCCCGTGCTGTACCTGCTCTGGGAGTGTTTGATGGGACAGTGTAGAGGGAGCTTTACTCTGTATCTAACCTGTACCTGCCCTGGGAGTGTTTGAGGAGACAGTGTAGAGGGAGCTTTACTCTGTATCTAACGTGCTGTACCTGCCCTGGGAGTGTTTGATGGGACAGTGTAGAGGGAGCTTTACTCTGTATCTAACCCCGTGCTGTACCTGCTCTGGGAGTGTTTGATGGGACAGTGTAGAGGGAGCTTTACTCTGTATCTAACCCCGTGCTGTACCTGCCCTGGGAGTGTTTGATGGGACAGTGTAGAGGGAGCTTTACTCTGTATCTAACCCCGTGTACCTGCCCTGGGAGTGTTTGATGGGACAGTGTAGAGGGAGCTTTACTCTGTATCTAACCCTGTGCTGTACCTGCCCTGGGAGTGTTTGAAGAGACAGTGTAGAGGGAGCTTTACTCTGTATCTAACGTGCTGTACCTGCCCTGGGAGTGTTTGATGGGACAGTGTAGAGGGAGCTTTACTCTGTATCTAACGTGCTGTACCTGCCCTGGGAGTGTTTGATGGGACAGTGTAGAGGGAGCTTTACTCTGTATCTAACCCCCTGTACCTGCCCTGGATGTGTTTGATGGGACAGTGCAGAGGGAGCTTTACTCTGTATCTAACCCCGTGCTGTACCTGCCCTGGGAGTGTTTGATGGGACAGTGTAGAGGGAGCTTTACTCTGTATCTAACCCCGTGCTGTACCTGCCCTGGGAGTGTTTGATGGGACAGTGTAGAGGGAGCTTTACTCTGTATCTAACCCCCTGTACCTGCCCTGGGAGTGTTTGATGGGACAGTGTAGAGGGAGTTTTACTCAGGAGAGATGGGGACCCATACCCCAGTGAGAGTCAGCACCTTCAGGAGAGGAGGGGAGAAAAGAGAGCGAAAAATTGAAGCATTTGATTTCAAACGGAAAGTTTCTTTGCTCTGATATTTTCTCAGTGTTACCTGTATTCTCCTATGGATGGTTTTAAGTTTGTTTCCACCCCCTTCTGTAACTGAGCCTTGTTGAATACGTTGGAGCGAAGCAATCGCCCCACCTCAGACTTGATCACATCCATGTTCTTCCTGCTGTAGGTCACCCACGTGACGTATGTACAGTAGGTATAAAGGCACTGAAATTACAAGAGGAGGCCACTCAGTATCTCGGAATATAGGAACAGAAGAACAGGAGGAGGCCATTCAGCCCCTCGAGCCTGTTCCCGCATTCAGTGAGATCATGGCTGATCTCCATACATCCGCCTTTGCCCCATTTCCCTTAATCCCTTTGATAAACAGAAATCTATCAATCTCAGATTTAAAATTAACAATTGATTCAGCAGAAGAGAGTTTGCAGAAGAGAGTTCCACACTTCTACCACTCTTTGTGTGCAGAAGTGTTTCCTAATTTCACTCCTGAAAGGTCTGGCTCTAATCTTTAGACTGTGCCCCCCTAGTCCTAGACGCCCCAACCAGCAGAAATAGTTCCTTTTAATATCTTGAAAACTTTGATCAGATCACCCCTTAACCTTCGAAATTCCAGGGAATACAACCCGAGTTTGTGTAATAAATCTCACACCTTAGACTGCGGACTCTTCCAGGGAATCTCCTCAGTTGACCACTGCCCGAAAGAAATTTTCAGCTCCCATTCAGACAGTGAAACAAACCCCAATATTATAGTTATAGAGGTGGTGTAATGTGAGGAACAGCATTAGTAACTTTAAAACAGAACAAATAGGCAAAGCATCAACCATGGTTCAGTGGGAAGCACTCTCGCCTGAGTCAGAAGGTTGTGGGTTCAAGTCTCACTCCAGGGACTTGAGCACATAATCGAGACTGACTCTCCCAGTGCAGTACTGAGGGAATGCTGCACTGTCAGAGGAGCAGTACTGAGGGAGCACTGCACTGTCAGAACGGCAGTACTGAGGGAGTGCCGCACTGTCGGAGGGGCAGTACTGAGGGAGTGCCGCACTGTCGGAGGGGCAGTACTGAGGGAGTGCTGGACTGTCAGAGGGGCAGTACTGAGGGAGTGCTGCACTGTCGGAACGGCAGTACTGAGGGAGCACTGCACTGTCAGAGGGGCAGTACTGAGGGAGCGCCGCACTGTCGGAGGGGCAGTACTGAGGGAGCGCCGCACTGTCGGAGGGGCAGTACTGAGGGAGCGCCGCACTGTCGGAGGGGCAGTACTGAGGGAGCGCCGCACTGTCGGAGGGGCAGTCCTGAGGGAGTGCCGCACTGTCGGAGGGGCAGTCCTGAGAGAGCGCTGGACTGTTAGAGGGGCAGTACTGAGGGAGTGCCGCACTGTCGGAGGGGCAGTACTGAGGGACTGCCGCACTGTCGGAGGGGCAGTACTGAGGGAGCGCTGGACTGTCAGAGGGACAGTACTGAGGGAGTGCCGCACTGTCGGAGGGGCAGTACTGAGGGAGCGCTGGACTGTCAGAGGGGCAGTACTGAGGGAGTGCTGCACTGTCGGAGGGGCAGTACTGAGGGAGTGCCGCACTGTCGGAGGGGCAGTACTGAGGGAGCGCTGGACTGTCAGAGGGGCAGTACTGAGGGAGTGCCGCACTGTCGGAGGGGCAGTACTGAGGGAGTGCCGCACTGTCGGAGGGTCAGTACTGAGGGAGCGTCGCATTGTCGAAGGTGCCGTCTTTCAGATAAGACGTAAAACCGAGGCCCCGTCGGTTGATGTAAAAGATCCCATGGAACTATTTCAATGAATAGCAGGGGAGTTCCCGCTCCAGCAACTTCACTGTAAACTGGGACCAATGTTCTCACCAGTGCTGTGGTGGAGGGTTTAATCTAATTCACCAGGGGTAGGGGCACCAGGATGAAGCAGTAGAGTGGAGATACGAGGTGCAGAGAGGGCTGAGAGAGACCAGTATAAAGAACGGTTCAGAAACAGGAGTTACCAGACAGGGGGACAGAGCGTGGCAGTGTAAGATGGGTTTAGCGTGCCTGTGGGGCAAACAAGGTCAGTGAGCTGCAGGCCCAAGTATGACATAGTGGCAATAACAGAGATTTTTCTCAAACAAGGGGAGGAATGGACACTTAATATTCCTGGCTACAAGGTATTCGGGAAAGATAAGGAAGGAAGATAAAGGCAGTATTGATCAAAGATACTGTTCCAGCGCTGCAGAGGGATGATGTACTTGAGCGTTCTAAAACGCAATCTACTTGGTTCGAATTAAGGAATAATTGAGGGGCTATAGTGCTGCTGGGTGTAACTATAGTGGGATATAGCACCAAATAGCGGGAAGGAGATCGAGGAGAAAATTGCATAAAGATGCAAGAACTTTAGAGTTGTGGTAATGGGGGCCTTCAATTATCCTAATCCAAAAGCAAAATACTGTGGATGCCGGAATTTGAAATAAAATGAGAGAACACTGGAAATACTCAGCAGGTCAGGCAGCGTCTATGGAGAGAGAAACAGAGTTAATATTTCAGGTCGAACTGGCTAATACTGGGGGAAAAATTAGCCATATTATCTTAATATGAACTGTGAAAATAAAAGAAAGAATTGCATTTATATAGCGCCTTTCATGACTACCATTCTTTATTCTGGTCTCTCCCAGCCCTCTCTGAAAGCGTTTTACAACGAAATATTTTTGTAGTGTAGTCACTGTTGTAATGTGGGAAACAATTCACTAAATATATTCAAAAAGGAGTTAGATGTAGTCCTTACCACTAGGGGGATCAAGGGGTATGGCGAGAAAGCAGGAAGGGGGTACTGAAGTTGCATGTTCAGCCATGAACTCATAGAATGGCAGTGCAGGCTCGAAGGGCCGAATGGCCTACTCCTGCACCTATTTTCTTTGTTTCGAACACGGCAGCCAATTTGTGCACAGCAAGCTCCCACAAACAGCACTGTGATAATGACCAGATAATGGTGAGTTGGCTAAGGGATTAATATTGGCCAGGACACTGGGGATAACTCCCCTGCTCTTCTCCAAAATAGTGCCATGGGATCATTTACCTGAGAGAGCACACGGGGCCTCGGTTTAACGTCTCATCCGAAAGACGGCACCTCCAACAGTGCAGCACTACCTTTTTGCCGAAAACCCCACCCAGAGTACCGTCAGGTATCTCGGCGGCCATCGGCAGTTCTTTGGGCAGCACTTGCCCTTCACCAATTTCAGCCACGAGACTTCAATGTAGGGGGCACAATTAAGATGTGTGCTGAACAGTGGCAAAGGGAATTCAATCTGGAGAAGTGTGAGGTAATGCATTTGGGGAGGTCTACCAAGGCAAGGGAATACACATTAAATTGTAGGACACTGAGAAGTGTAGAGGAATAAAGGGACCTTGGAGTGCAGGTCCACAGATCCCTGAAGGTAGCAGGCCAGGTGGATAAGGTGGTTAAAAATGCATACGGAATACTTGCCTTTATGAGCCGAAGCATAGAATACAAGGGAGGTTATGTTAGAACTGTATAAAACACTAGTTAGGCCACAGCTAGAGTACTGCGTGCAGTTCTGGTCACCGCATTACAGGAAAGATGGATTGCAGTAGAGAGGGATGCAGAGGAGATTTACGAGGATGTTACCAGAACTGTAGCGTTTTAGCTATGAAGAAAGATTGGATAGGCTGGGGTTGTTTTTTTGGAACAGAGGAGGCTGAGGAGAAATTTAATTGAGGTATATAAAATTATGAGGGGCCTGGGTAGAGTGGATAGGAGGACCTATTTCCCTTAGCAGAGAGGTCAATAACCAGGGCGCATAGACAAAGTAATTGGTAGAAGGTTTAGAGGGGATTTGAGGGGAAATTTCTTCACCCCGGGGGTGGGGGTCTGGAACTCACTGCCTGAAAGGGTGGTAGAGGCAGAAACCCTCACCACATTTAAAAAGTACTTGGATATACACTTGAAGTGCCGTAACCTACAAGGTTACGGACCAAGAGCTGGAAAGTGGGATTAAGCTGGATAGCTCTTTTTCGGCCGACCCAGACACGATGGGCCGAATGGCCTCCTACTGTGCCGAAAACTTCTATGATTCTATGACAGAAAGCAGAGAGTAGTGGTGAACGGTTGTTTCTCAGACTGGAATGAGGTGTACAGTTCCCCAGGGATCAGTATTAGGAACACTGCTCTTTTTGATATACATTAATAAAGTGGACTTGGGTACAGAGGCCATCATTTCAAAGTTTGCAGCTGATGTGAAACTGGGAAATGTAGTTAACAGTGAAGGGGATACTAACAGACGTCAGGAGGGCATAGACACACTGGTGAAATAGACAGACACATGGCAGATTAAACTTAATGCAGAGAAGTGTGAAGTGAGTCATTCTGGTAGGAAGAATCTGCTAGGAAGCTGTGTAATCCAAAGGGTGTGGGAACCGAGAGATATGGCAGTGTACGTACACAAGTCTTTATAGATAGGAGGACAAGTTGAGAAGGGTGTTGGAAAGGCATATGGGATCTTTGGCTTTACAAACAGAGGCACAGAGTACAAAAGCAAGGAAGTTATGCTAAACCTTTCTAAAACCCTGGTTAGACGTTAGCTGGAGGATTGTGTCCAATTCTGGGCACCACACTTTAGGAAGGATGTCAAGGCCTTAGAGAGGGTACAGAGGAGGTTTACTGGAATGGTACCAGGTACAAGGGACTTCAGTTTGGGGAAGAGTGACCATAATATGGAAGATGGAAGAATTCTTTATTAAGATGGAGAGTGACACAGTTAATTCAGAGACTAGGGTCCTGAACTTAAGGAAAGGTAACTTTGATGGAATTGGCTAGAATAGACTGGCGAATGACACTTAAAGGATTGACAGTGGCTCGGCAATGGCAAACATTTAAAGATCACATGGATGAACTTCAACAATTGTACATCCCTGTCTGGAGTAAAAATAAAACGGGGAAGGTGGCTCAACCGTGGCTAACAAGGGAAATTAGGGATAGTGTTAAATCCAAGGAAGAGGCATATAAATTGGCCAGAAAAAGTAGCAAACCTGAGGACTGGGAGAAATTTAGAATTCAGCAGAGGAGGACAAAGGGTTTAATTAGGAGGGGGAAAATAGAGTATGAGAGGAAGCTTGCTGGGAACATAAAAACTGAATGCAAAAACTTCTATAGATATGTGAAGAGAAAAAGATTAGTGAAGACAAACATAGGTCCCTTGTAGTCAGAATCAGGTGAATTTATAATGGGGAACAAAGAAATGGCAGACCAGTTAAACAAATACTTTGGTTCTGTCTTCACGAAGGAAGACACAAATAACCTTCCGGAAATACTAGGGGACCGAGAGTCTAGCGAGAAAGAGGAACTGAAGGAAATTCTTATTAGTCAGGAAATTGTGTTAGGGAAATTGATGGGATTGAAGGCTGATAAATCCCCAGGGCCTGATAGTCTACATCCCAGAGTACTTAAGGAAGTGGCCGGAGAAATTGTGGATGCATTGGTGGTCATTTTCCAACAGTCTATTGACTTTGGATCAGTTCCTATGGACTAGAGGGTAGCTAATGTAACCCCACTTTTTAAAAAAGGAGGGAGAGAGAAAACGGGTAATTATAGACCGGTTAGCCTGACATCAGTAGTGGGGGAAATGTTGGAATTAATTATTAAAGATGTAATAGCAGCGCATTTGGAAAGCAGTAACAGGATCGGTCCAAGTCAGCATGGATTTATGAAAGGGAAATCATGCTTGACAAATCTTCTAGAATTTTTGGAGGATATAACTAATAGAGTGGACAAGGGAGAATCAGTGGATGTGGGGTATTTGGACTTTCAAAAAGCTTTTGACAAGTACCCACACAAGAGATTGATGTGCAAAATTAAAGCACATGGTATTGTGGGTAATGTATTGATGTGGATAAAGAACTGGTTGGCAGACAGGAAGCAGAGAGTCGGGATAAACGGGTCCTTTTCAGAATGGCAGGCAGTGACTAGTGGGGTGCTGCAGGGCTCAGTGCTGGGACCCCAGCTCTTTACAATATACATTAATGATTTGGATGAAGGAATTGAGTGTAATATCTCCAAGTTTGCAGATGACACTAAGCTGGGTGGTGGGGTGAGCTGTGAGGAGGATGCTAAGAGGCTGCAGGGTGACTTGGACAGGTTAGGTGAGTGGGCAAATGCATGGCAGATGCAGTATAATGTGGATAAATGTGAGGTTATCCATTTTGGGGGCAAAAACACGAAGGCAGAATATTATCTGAATGGCGGCAGATTAGGAAAAGGGGAGGTGCAACGAGACCTGGGTGTCATGGTGCATCAGTCATTGAAAGTTGGCATGCAGGTACAGCAGGTGGTGAGGAAGGCAAATGCCACGTTGGCCTTCATAGTGAGGGGATTTGAGTATAGGAGCAGGGAGGTCTTACTACAGTTGTAGAGGGCCTTAGTGAGGCCTCATCTGGAATTTTGTGTTCAGTTTTGGTCTCCTAATCTGTGGAAGAACGTTCTTGCTATTGAGGGAGTGCAGTGAAGGTTCACCAGACTGATTTCCGGGATGGCAGGACTGACATATGAGGAGAGACTGGATCGACTGGGCCTGTATTCACTGGAGTTTAGAAGAATGAGAGGGGATCTCATCGAAACATGTAAAATTCTGATGGGACTGGACAGGTTAGGTGCAGGAAGAACGTTCCCGATGTTGGGGAAGTCCAGAACCAGGGGTTACAGTCTAAGGATAAGGGGTAAGCCATTTAGGACTGAGATGAGGAGAAACTTCTTCACTCAGAGAGTTGTTAACCTGTGGAATTCCCTGCCGCAGAGAGTTGTTGAGGCCAGTTCATTGGATATATTCAAAAGGGAGTTAGATGTGGCCCTTACGGCTAAAGGGATCAAGGGGTATGGAGAGAAAGCAGGAAAGGGGTACTGAGGGAATGATCAGCCATGATCTTATTGAATGGTGGTGCAGGCTCGAAGGGCCGAATGGCCTACTGCACCTATTTTCTATGTTTCTATGTTGTGTGGCGAGACTGGAGAAGCTGGGGTTGTTCTCCTTCAAGCATGTATACAAAGTTGGCTAAGGGCCAGACAGCAATGGGGCAACGGAGTAAGTTTGTTTTTCAGAAAGGTTTTGACAGAGTAAATGAGGAGAAACTTTTCCCAGTGTCAGGAGGGCCGGTAACCAGACGACATCGATTGAAGGTGATTGGCAAAAGAAGCAGAGGGGGCGATGAAGAAGATCCAGTCTTAACTTTCAAAAGGGAATTGGATAAATACTTGGAAGGGGCAACATCTACAGTCCAGACAGAGTGTCGCTTCCTCGAAAAAGTGCCGAGGTTGTTGGGCAGGGAGGGCTGCTGTTTGAATGCACACTGGCTGCTGTTTGTTGTATTGTTACGGTACAGTTTACCCTTGATGGCCATTCCATCATTTTACCTGGAAGGGTGGTGAGGCCAATGAGTTGCCCGAGTGTGTGAAAGTGTCACTCACCTCAAACAGATGCCTGTCCTTATGGGTGAATGATCCAATGGCTCTGTCAACAGATCAAACCAGTTACTTTTGCCTCATTCCAAACCCAGCAGGGTACGAAACCATCCGATGTTTCGCGTACTTATTCGCAGAAGGACAGCTGCCGCAAGACTCAGGAGTGCTGATGATGACGTCCTGCACACTCCACACTGCCACCACACTGCCACCAAGCTCTTGGTCTACAGGGCTGTAGTAATACCCACCCTCCTGTATGGCTCAGAGACATGGACCATGTACAGTAGACACCTCAAGTTGTTGGAGAAATACCACCAACGATGTCTCCGCAAGATCCTACAAATCCCCTGGGAGGACAGACGCACCAACGTCAGCGTCCTCGTCCAGACCAACATCTCCAGCATTGAAGCACTGACCACACTCGATCAGCTCCGCTGGGCGAGGCCACATTGTCCGCATGCCCCGACACGAGACTCCCAAAGCAAGCGCTCTACTCGGAACTATCTTCACGGCAAGTGAGCCAAAAGTGGGCAGAGGAAACGTTACAAGGACACCCTCAAAGCCTCCCTGATAAAGTGCAACATCCCCACCGACACCTGGGGAGTCCCTGGCCAAAGACCGCCCGAAGTGGAGGAAGTGCATCCAGGAGGGCGCTGAGCACCTCGAGTCTCGTCGCCGAGAGCATGCAGAAATCAAGCACAGGCAGCGGAAGGAGCGTGCGGCAAACCTGTCCCACCCTCCCCTTCCTTCAACCACTATCTGTCCCACCTGTGACAGGGACTGTGGCTCTCGTATTGGCCGCCACCAAAGAACTCATGTTAAGAGTGGAAGCAAGTCTTCCTCGATTCCCAGGGACTGCCTGTGATGATGATGATGATGATGCACACTCCACAAAACTGAAATGCCTTCCTCTCCTCCCTCTGCCGAGAGTCAGCGGGGGCGAAATTGACCTTTTTGTAGCCCCGTTAGCCTCTACCGGGGGTGGGGGGGGCCGCAAGACACTCTTCACCCGGAGATTTGGGAGGTGCTGTCCCAGCAGCGCCGCGCTCCACGGTTAGCGCCCCGGGCCGCCGGTCAACTGTCAATGACATCATTGCCGTGCGCATCGCCGCCCGTTTTCGTCCCGCGCCGGAGATTGGCCCCGCGAGGCCACGGGCGATGTCAGCGCTAGCCTCACGGGTCGCAAACTGCGGGGCGAAAATTAAAGTGGGGGTGCGTGGCGCCTTTTTGTGTTGTCCTCTGACTTACCGGTCCGGCCTCCGTGTGATTTCTCGACGGTGCAGCCCGGCACACCGCTTCACGGCATGCCGCATCCCCCGGGTGGAGGCCCCTCGCCCCGCTGCCGAGTTCGCAGCGTGGACCCCCACCCCTCCACCACCACCACCCCTTTAACGGAAGGGGAAGGCCCTGTGATCGCCCCGACATTGCGCTCCACTTCCTCTCGGGGGGGGGCAGTGACCCCAATTTAGGTCGCGTGGCGGGACTTCTGCGCCGGGCACAAGACGTCCCGCCTCACCTTAGTGACCGGCCGCAAAAGGGGCGTAACCGGATTTCTGCCCGTTTGTGTTGGACTCTGGGCTTGTGGGAAGGATGCCAAGGCCTTGGAGAGGGTGCAGAGGAGGTTTACTAGAATGGTACCAGGGACGCAAGACTTCAGTTATGTGGAGAAACTGGAGCAAGCTGGAGTTGTTCTCCTTAGAGCAGAGAAGGTTAAGAGGAGATTTAACAGATTTAAATTGAAGAAGTCGTGTGACGTGGACTCACTTGCCGCAGGCCATGTGGTGCTGGTCTGCCATGCCCAAGCCCAGCAACAGCCCGGAGTACGTCTGTGCCAGGTGCTTCCGTGCCAGCTCCATCTTACTCTCAACTTCAACCAGTTCGGTTTTCTCCAGAACGCAGATATTTCTGGGGTAAACAGGACATGTTCAAAAACATTGTTAGGAACAGCAAAGGCCATCAGGCTCAACAAGCCCCTCCCACATTCTTAGAGCAACCCCACACCCTCCTTCTCCCCATATCCCAAACCCCACCTACCCACATTTTCCCCATATTCTCCAATTTCACCTACCCTCCTTCTCCCCATGTCCCAAACCCCACCTACCCACTTCCCCATGTCCCAAACCCCACCTACCCATTTCCCCATGTCCCCCAACCCCACGCACCCACTTCCCCTTATCCCCCAACCCCACGCACCCACTTCCCCATATCCCAAACCCCACCGACCCACCTTCTCCCCATATTCCCAAACATGGAAAAAAGAGCTGAATTCCAGAGCTGAGATGAGTGTCACTGCCCTTGACCAAGGCAGCATTTGACCGAGTGTGCCATCAAGGAGCCCCAGTACAATTTAAGTCACTGGGAATGAGGCAGAAAACTCTCCACTGGCTGGAGTCATGCCTAGCACAAGGATTGTTGGAGGCCAATCAACCCCACCAGGCCAATCCCAGCCCCAGGACATCGCTGCAGGAGTACCTCAGGGCAGTGGCCTAGGCCCAACCATCTTCAGCTGCTTCATCAATGATCTTCCCTCCATCATAAGGTCAGAAGTGGGGATGTTCGCTGATGACTGCACAGTGTTCAGTTCCATTCGCAACTCCTCAGATAATGGAGCAGTCCATGCCCACATGCAGCAAGACCTGGACAACATTCAGGCTTGAGCTGATAAGTGGCAAGTAACATTCGCACCACACAAGTGCCAGGCAATGACTATCTCCAACAAGCGAGAGTCTAACCACCGTCCCTTGACATTCAACGGCATTACCATCACCAAACCCCCCACCATCAACATCCTGGGGGTCACCATTGACCAGAAACTTAACTGGACCAGCCACATAAATACTGTGGCTACAAGAGCAGGTCAGAGGCTGGGTATTCTGTGACCAGTGTCACACCTCCTGACTCCCCAAAGCCTTTCCACCATCTACACGGCACAAGTCAGGAGTGTGATGGAACACTCCCCACTTGCCTGGATGAGTGCAGCTCCAACAACACTCAAGAAGCTTGACATCATCCAGGACAAAGCAGCCGCTTGATTGGCACCCCATCCACCACCTCCAACATTCACTCCCTCCACCACCGGCGCACCATGGCTGCAGTGTGCACCATCTACAAGATGCACTGCAGCAACTCGCCAAGGCTTCTTCGGCAGCACCTCCCAAACCCGCGACCTCTACTATCTAGAAGGACACCACCACCTCCACGTTCCCCTCCAAGTCACACACCATCCTGACTGGGAAATATATCGGCCGTTCCTTCATCGTCGCTGGGTCAAAATCCTGGAACTCCCTCCCTAACAGCACTGTGGGAGCACCTTCACCACACGGACTGCAGCGGTTCAAGAAGGCAGCTCACCACCAAGGGCAATTAGGGATGGGCAATAAATGCTGGCCTTGCCAGCGACACCCAGCCCGTGAACAATTTTTTTTTTAAGTCTCTAGTGATCTTTGCAACATCAGTCAAACAGCAACCTGCCTTTGTGTAAAGAGAATCAATGATGCCCCATTTAGGAGGGATGCACCGGTCATATCAATATATCAATCCCAATAGAACCAGAGAGAGAGCAATCCACTTCTTCAGACTCGCAGGATTCCTACAGGAACACGGAGCAATTAATTGGACTTCTGTACCATCAAGTGCCTTGTGTGACACCATCCCCCCCTCCCCCGAATAGGAGAAGTTTTCATAAGAACATAATATATAGGAGCAGGAGTAGGCCATTTGGCACCTCTAGCCTGCTCCGCCATTTAATAAGATCATGGCTGATCTTCAATGTGCATCCAGTGGGTGATGCCAAGCACCTTATTCTGCATATGTGCCAGAAACCCTTGCAGCAATCCACCATGCCAGCTTTCTGAGCCGCGTGTCTAGATAGGTTAGTGTCAGCTGTGGCTCAGTGGGTAACACTTTCACTTCTGAGGCAGAAGGTTGTGAGTTCAATTCGCACTCCAGGGACTTGAGCACAAAAAAAAATCTAGGCTGACACTCCAGTGCAGTCCTGAGGGAGTGCTGCACTGTCAGAGGTGCCGTCTTTCGGATGAGACGTTAAACCGAGGCCCCGTCTGCTCTCTCAGCTGGACGTAAAAGATCCCATGGCACAATTTCGAAGAAGAGCAGGGGAGTTATCCCCAGTGTTCTGGCCAATATTTGTCCCTCAATCGATATAACAAAAAAACAGATTATTTGGTCATTATCACATTGTTGTTTGTGGGAGCTTGCTGTGCGCAAGTTGGCTGCCGCGTTTCCTACATTACAACAGTGACTATACTCCAGAAGTACTTCAATGGTTGTAAAGCGCTTTGAGAAATCCAATGGTCATGAAAGGCGCTATGTAAATCCAATTCTTTCTTTGAAGGTGATCTCCTGTAGACATGGCTGATGTCTCCAATATGCCTTCCACATAACTGAGGGGTTCAAAAGATACAATGAGACCCATGGAACTACAGGAAGTGTGACGGAGCGGACTATTGTGTATGTAAGCACTCTGTCACGTTCTCAAGTCCTGATTTAATCGCTCCGCCATTGGTGGCCGTGCCTTCAGCTGCCTGGGCCCCAAGCTCTGGAATTCCCTCCTGAAACCACTCTCTCTCCTCCTTTAAGACGCTTCTTAAAACCTTTGGCTAAGCATTTGTTCACCTGTCCTAATATTTCCTTTATGTGGTTCGGTGTTAAACTTTGTTTGATAATCGCTCCTGTGAATCACCTTGGGACGTTAAAGGTGCTATATAAATGCAAGATGGTGTTGCGATCAGAGACTAAGTGGTCCCAGCCAGGTCTCGGAAGGCCTGTGAAAGTGTCACGCTGAAAGTGCCTGTGACTCGCACAAGAAGCCACTGATGTTGTTGGAAGCTCCTCACAGGATCTCCCGGGGAGTTTGTGCAGAACACGACAATCTTCCTGCAGTGTGTTCCAGGGGATGAACCTCGACCCATCTATCCACCACCTCAACCACACGCGTGTAAAACCCTTCCCCCTCTCCCTGCCCATGAGACCGATGCTCCCTAATCCTTGCTCTTCCAAACATTGAGCCCTCCAGAGTTGGATCCTGAGGCTCCTCAGCCGAGGAGGGGGTGGGGGGGGTTCCATGAAAGAATGGCACTTTCCCTCTCTTTCACCCCCAGCTCCTCGTTTTCACTGGTGCTCAGTTTCTGACTCCCCAGCTACTTCCTCCCCGTCAGGTGCTTGCTTTGAGAATCATAGAATGTTGCAGCACAGAAGGAAGCCATTCGGCCGATCGTGCCTGTGCCGGCTCATTAGTATAGCGATCCAATTAGTCCCACTCCCCCTGCCCTTTCCCCCATAGCCATGTCAATTTTTCCTCTCCAATTCCCGTTGAAAGTTATTGAATGTATTTCCACCGCCAGCTCAGATCACAACAACTCGCTACGTGAAGGTTTTTCACCCTCATCGCCCCCTCTTTTGCCGATAATCTTAACTCTGTGCCCTCCGGTCATCGACCCTCCGACCACTGGGAATAGTTTCTCCACATGTACTCTAATAATACCCATTATAGTTTTGAATGCCTCCATTAAGCGTCCGCCCAGTTACAAACTGTCGATATGTTTCCCAATACTTTCAGTGGGACCCACTTACGTCATGAACTGTCTCGGCTTGGTTTCCAATTCAAACTTATAAAGAAATGGATTAAAGTAATTGAGCAAAGCCATGAGGAATTCATTCAACTGGCGAGTCCTGGAAAAACGAAGGAAACAGGAGGCATTTTACACAGTGAGATCCAACCAGCCAAAATCAGAAATGAAAACGGGAAACGTTGGACAAACGCACTGCAGTTTTGTCCGGCGCAGGGAAAGGATGACGGGTCGACATTTCATCGGGAGACCCTTTACCACAACCACCTTGAAAAGTTCAGCTTTCTTTCTTCCCCTCCCTGACTTACTCTCCTCCTGTTCACCACCCCTTTACTACTGCAGGAAGACTTTTACAGTTAGGTGTCAGTTGTGGCTCAGTGAGTAGCACTCTCGCCTCTGAGCCAGAAGGTCGTGGGTTCACAGTCCCACTCCAGAGACTTGAACACAAATATCCCGGCTGATGCTCCCAGTGTAGTACTGAGGGAGTGCAGCACTGTCGGAGGGGCCGTCTTTCAGATGAGACATTAAACCCCGTCTTCTCTCTCATTTGGATGTAAAAGCTCCCACAACAACTGTTTCTGTAATGTACTTATGAATGACTCCACGAGACAATGCGTTGTACTCAAACTGTAGTGACCTTGGTCCTTTATTCGTAGCTCCAGAGTGAGGCACAAGCATGGTGGGCAGCCTTTTAAACTGGGCCCTGCACACCTATGCAGGTGATCCTCAGGTCTCCCACCACAGTGCCCTCTGGTGGACAGCTTCTGCCGCAGGGGCAGGAAACCTCGGTCTCCACCAGTTGCACCCTCTAGTGGTGCCAGCATAGAATATACACAGTGTAAACCTGATTGAAAGTACATCAGGTAACAAGTCTCCATCTTATGTAACTACAGAGAGAGCATATCTAGAGTCTGCATATATAACAGGTTCGAAGAAGAACAAGGGAATTCTCCCCGGTGTCCTGGCCAATAATTTATCCCTCAACCAATACCTGAAACAGATTATCTGGTCATTATCGCATTGCCGTTTGTGGGAGCTTGCTGTGCGCAAATTGACTGTCGCGATTCCTACATTGAATGTTGCCGGGTGTCTGACAGTAGCTATACTGGTGATTGTGAACTCGGTGGTGTTGTTGGCTAGTTCTGGTCAATTAGGGATAGGCATAGAAACATAGAAAATAGGTGCAGGAGTAGGCCATTCAGCCCTTCGAGCCTGTACCACCATTCAATAAGATCATGGCTGATCATTCCCTCAGTACACCTTTCCTGCTTTCTCTCCATACCCCTTGATCCCCTTAGCCGTAAGGGCCATATCTAACTCCCTTTTGAATATATCCAATGAACTGGCATCAACAACTCTCTGCGGCAGGGAATTCCACAGGTTAACAACTCTCTGAGTGAATAAGTTTCTCCTCATCTCAGTTCTAAATGGCCTACCTCTTATCCTAAGACTGTGTCCCCTGGTTCTGGACTTCCCCAACATCGGGAACATTCTACCTGCATCTAACCTGTCCAGACCCGTCAGAATCTTATATGTTTCTATGAGATCCCCTCTCATCCTTCTAAACTCCAAAGTATAAAGGCCCAGCTGATCCAGTCTCTCCTCATATGACAGTCCAGCCATCCCTGGAATCAGTCTGGTGAACCTTCGCTGCACTCCCTCAATAGCAAGAACGTCCTTCCTCAGATTAGGAGACCAAAACTGAACACAATATTCCAGGTGTGGCCTCACCAAGGCCCTGTACAACTGTAGTAAGACCTCCCTGCTCCTATACTCAAATCCCCTAGCTATGAAGGCCAACATATCATTTGCCTTCTTCACCACCTGCTGTACCTGCATGCCCACTTTCAATGACTGATGAACCATGACACCCAGGTCTCGTTGCACCTCCCCTTTTCCTAATCTGCCGCCATTCAGATAATATTCTGTCTTCGTGTTTTTTCCCCCAAAGTGGATAACCTCACACTTATCCACATTATACTGCATCTGCCATGCATTTGCCCACTCACCTAACCTGTCCAAGTCACCATGCAGCCTCCTAGCGTCCCCCTCACAGCTCACACCGCCACCCAGTTTAGTGTCATCTGCAAACTTGGAGATATTACACTCAATTCCTCCATCCAAATCATTGATGCATATTCTAAAGAGCTGGGGTCCCAGCACTGAGCCCTGCGGCACTCCATTAGTCACTGCCTGCCATTCTGAAAAGGACCCGTTTATTCCGATTCTCTGCTTCCTGTCTGCCAACCAGTTCTCTATCCATGTCTTTGGACTGATCTTTGTCACTGCTTTCCAAATGCGCTGCCATTTCATCCTTAATAATTGATTCCAACATTTTCCCCACTACTGATGTCAGGCTAACCAGTCTATAATTACCTGCTTTCTCTCTCCCTCCCTTTTAAAAAAGTTGTGTTACATTAGCTACCCTCCAGTCCATAGGAACTGATCCAGAGTGGATAGACTGTTGGAAAATGATCACCAATGCATTCACTATTTCTAGGGTCACTTCCTTAAGTACTCTGGGATGCAGACTATCAGGTCCCGGTGATTTATCAGCCTTCAATCCCATCAATTTCCCTAACATAATTTCCCACCTAATAAGGATATCCTTCAGTTCCTCCTTCTCACTAGACCCTCGGTCCCCTAGTACTTCCGGAAGGTCATTTGTGTCTTACTTCGTGAAGACAGAACCAAAGTATTTGTTCAATTGGCCTGCCATTTCTTTGTTCCCCATTATAAATTCACCTGAATCTGACTGCAAGGGACCTACGTTTGTCTTCACTAATCTTTTTCTCTTCATATATCTATAGAAGCTTTTGCAGTCAGTTTTTATGTTCCCAGCAAGCTTCCTCTCATACTCTATTTTCCCCTTCCTAATTAAACCCTTTGTCCTCCTCTGCTGAATTCTAAATTTCTCCCAGTCCTCAGGTTTGCTGCTTTTTCTGGCCAATTTATGTGCCTCGTCCTTGGATTTAACACTATCCTTAATTTCCCTTGTTAGCCACGGTTGAGCCACCTTCACCGTTTTATTTTTACTCCAGGCAGGGATGTACAATTGCTGAAGTTCATCCATGTGATCTTTAAATGTTTGCTATTGCCTATCCATCGTCAACCCTTTAAGTATCATTCGCCAGTCTATTCTAGCCAATTCACGCCTCAAACCATCGAAGTTAGCTTTCCTTAAGTTCAGGACCCTAGTCTCTGAATTAACTGTGTCACTCTCCATCTTAATAAAGAATTCTACCATATTATGGTCACTCTTCCCCAAGGGGCCTCGCACAACAAGATTGCTAATTAGTCCTTTCTCATTACACATCACCCAGTCTAGGATGGCCTGCTCCCTAGTTGGTTCCTCGACATATTGATCAAGTAAACCATCCCTAATACACTCCAGGAAATCCTCCTCCACCGCATTGCTACCAGTTTGGTTAGCCCAATCAATGTGTAGATTAAAGTCACCCACGATAACTGCTGTATCTTTATTGCATGCAACCCTAATTTCTTGTTTGATGCTGTCCCCAACCTTACTACTACTGTTTGGTGGTCTGTACACAACTCCCACTAGCGTTTTCTGCCCCTTAATATTCCGTTACCGATTTCACATCATTCAAGCTAATGTCCTTTCTTACTATTGCATTAATTTCCTCTTTAATCAGCAATGCCACCCCGCCTCCTTAATGCTGACCTTGTCAGCGATGCCCACATCCCAGAACGAATTTAAAAAAAATAATTCCAGATCACAACAACTCGCCGCATAAAAAAAATTCTCCTCGTCACCCCATAGGTTCTTTTGTTAATTACTTTAAATCTGTGTTCTCTGGTTACCGACCCTTCTGCCACTGGAAACAGTTTAACATAAGAACATAAGAAATAGGAGCAGGAGTAAGCCATACTCGAGCCTGCTCCGCCATTTTATACTATCTTGGCTGATCTGATCATGGACTCAGGTCCACTTCCCTGCCCACACTCCATAACCCCTGATTACCTTATCAGTTAAGAAACTGTCTATTTCTGTCTTTGTCTTGTTATGTACATGCTGTTTGTAGCCACCAGATGGTGTCATTGTCGGAGGCCACTGAGCAACACGCAGATGGTGCTGCTCTGGTATAAAAGGCCAGCCATTTTGTGAGTCAGTTACTTTGGGCCGTAATAAAGCAGAAACAAGGTTGTACCTTGTTCAGTTAAACAGTACTCAGTTTGTACCTTTATTGCATACATAACAGTCTTAAATGTATTCAATGTCCCAGCTTCCACAGCTCACTGAGGCAGCGAATTCCACAGATTTACAACCCTCTGAGAGAAAAAATGTCTCAGCATCTCTGTTTTAAATGGGCGGCCCCTTATTCTAAGATCATGCCCTCTAGTTCTTGTCTCCCCTATCAGTGGAAACATCCTCTCTGCATCCACCTTGTCAAGCCCCCTCATAATCTTATATGTTTTGATAAGATCACCTCTCATTCTTCTGAATTCCAATGAGTAGAGGCCCAACCTACTCAACCTTTCACCATAAGTCAACCCCCTCATCCCTGGAATCAGCCTAGTGAACCTTCTCTGAACTGCCTCCAAAGCAAGTATATCCTTTCGTAAATACGGAAACCAAAACTGCACGCAGTACTCCAGGTGTGGCCTCACCAATATCTTATATAACTGTAGCAAGACTTCCCTGCTTTTATACTCCATCCCCTTGGCCTTCCTGATCTCCTCATTTAGTCTATCAAAACCCTACCAAAAAGAACTAAAGGAAGAGAAACAGAAACAGACATTAGAGAGACAGACTTGAAGAAATGGTGGGGGTGGGGTGGTGGAGAGAGACAGAGGGGGCGTCATTTTAACCTAACTCAGCCGTCGGGGTGGGGGTGGTGCGCCAGTGTTACACCGCGCCCGGATTCACTCTCCGGTGAGGTCGTGGGCCGGGGTAAAACCACCACTCCCCCACCGAGACCGGCAGAGACTGCCCCCACAGTTAAAGTAACATTGCTCTCAGAATAACTGACAGAGACAGACAGGGAAAAACGTGAGAGACAGAGAGATTCAAACAGTGGCTGAGAGACATGCACAGAAAGATAGAGAGGGAGGGAGAGGGAGGGAGGAGAGAGGGAGGGAGAGCGGGAGAAAGAGAGAGGGAGGGAGGGAGAGCGGGAGGGAGGGAGAGCGGGAGGGAGAGAGAGCGGGAGGGAGAGCGGGAGGGAAGGAGAAAGAGAGAAAGAGAGAGAGGGAGGGAGGGAGGGAGAGCGGGAGAGGGAGAGAGCGGGAGGGAGAGAGAGGAGGAGAGAGAGCAGGAGGGAGAGAGAGGGGGAGGGAGAGCAGGAGGGAGAGAGAGCGGGAGGGAGAGCAGGAGGGAGGGAGAAAGAGAGAGAGAGAGAGAGAGAGAGAGAGAGCGGGAGGGAGGAGCAAGGGAGGGAGAGAAAGAGGGAGGGAGAGCGGCAGAAAGAGAGAGAGAGAGAGAAGGAGGGAGGGAGGGAGAGAGGGAGGGAAGAAGGGAGAGAGGGAGGGAAGGAGTGAAGGAGGGAGAGCGGGAGGGAGGGAGAGAGAGGAGAGCAGGAGGGAGAGAGAGGGGGAGGGAGAGCGGGAGGGAGAGAGAAAGAGCGAGGGAGAGAGGGAGGGAGGGAGAGCGGGAGGGAGAGAGGGATGGAGGGAGAGAGAGAAGGAGAGGGAGAAGGAGAGGGAGAGCGGGAGGGAGAGAGAGTGCGGGAGGGAGAGAGAGGGCAGGAGGGAGAGAGAGAGAGCGGGAGGGAGAGTGGGAGGGAGGGAGAGGGAGGGAGGCAGAGAGAGCGGGAGAGAGAAAGAGACGGAGAGGGAGAGTGGTAGTGAGGGAGGGAGCGGTGCAAGGTGCACACTCCGAAAGAGAGAGATAAATGGAGAGAAAGAAAGACTCCTATCGCTATTGTGCCTTTTACCATCTCAGGACGTCCCAAAGCGTTTTACAGCTAATGAAGTACTTTTTGGAGTGTGGTCACTGTCGTAATGTGGAAACGCAGCAGCCAATTTGCGCACAGCAAGCTCCCACAAGTAGCGATGTGATAATCTGTTTTTAGTGATGTTGGTTGAGGGATAAATATTGTCCCCTGGGGAGAACTCCCCTGCTGTTAGGGGCAGGGACAGAACGACAGCAGCACACAGCAATAGGCCAGCACAGAGACAGGCTCTTACCCCAACATTGGCTGAAACAGTGTCGGAATGGTCATTGAGTCATTTTCTTTCAGTAAAAGGAAAGCGGCGTCTGTGAGGGGAAGAACAGCAACAGGTTGTATCACAATAACCAATATCCTGAGCATGATTTACACAATGACCCTGTTTACAAAGAGCTCCCACTTTCAGTCACCTGCTCCACTGTTGCTTGCTGCTCACCTCGGCCTCCTGTATAACCCAGATCCACGGCTTTATGTGAGGGCATGTTTTGCTCTGATTCCAGCCCAACCATAGATTGATTCCTGGGATGAATGGGCTGACCTACGAGGAGAGATTGAGCAGAATGGGCCAGTGAGACCGCACCTGGAGCACTGTGTACAGTTTTGGTCTCCTTATCTAAGGAAGGATATACTTGCCATAGAGGGAGTGCAACGGAGGTTCACCAGGTTGATCCATGGAATGACAGGGCTGTCCTATGAGGAGAGGTTGAGTAGATTGGGCCGATACTCTCTGGAGTTTAGAGGAATGAGAGGCGATCTCATTGGAACATACAAGATTCTGAGGGGGATTGACAGGATAGATGCTGAGAGGTTGTTTCCCCCGGCTGGAGTGTCTAGACCCAGGGGTCACAGTCTCTGGACAAGGCCATTTAGGACTGAGAAAAGGAGGAATTTCTTCACTCAGAGGGTGGTGAATCTTTGGAATTCTCTATCCCAGAGAGCTGTAGATATTCAGTCGTTGAGTATATTCAAGACTGAGATCGATCAGGGAATCAATGGGACATGGGAATCGGGCAGGAAAGTGGGGGCGAGACAGAAGATCAGCCCTGATCTTGTTGAGTGGCAGAACAGGCTCGAGGGGCCGTATGGCCTAATCCTGCTCCTATTTCTTATTTTCTTGTAGTTACATAGGATTACATCGGATAATCAGCACAGAAACAGGCCCAACCAGTCCATGCCGGTGTTTATGCTCCACTCGAGCCTCCTCCCGGTTTTCCTCATCTAACTCTATCATCATAACCCTCTATTCTTGTCCAGCCTCCCCTTAAATGCATCGATACTATTCACCTCAACCCCTCCCTGTGGCAGCGAGTTCCACATTCTCACCCCTCTCTGGGTAAAGAGGTTAGTCCTGAATTCCCCATTGGATTTCTTGGTGACTATCTTATATTGATGGCCTCTCGTTATGCTCTTCCCCACAAGTGGGAATATTCTCTCTGTATCCACTCTATCAAAACCTCTCATCATTTTAAAGACCTCTATTAGGTCACCCCTCAGCCTACTCTCTTCAAGAGAAAAGAGGCCCAGCCTCTTCATCCTTTCCTGATAGGTATACCCTCTGGCATCATCCTTGTAAATCTGTTTTGTGCCTTCTCCAGTGCCTCTATATCCCTTCTATACTGTGTGCAGACAGATTGTAGAGCAGCTCCTCCTCGTAACGCATTGAGAAGAGATGAGGGGAAGTGCTGGCTGTTCAGTAGGTTTGGATTGTGAATTGAGGAACATCTGAACACTCAGGAGCTCCACCGACTGTCTAATGGCCAGGGCTTTGGACAAATGACATGGCACACACCAATTGGGGCATCTCGCTTCAGGCTCTCATTATCTCCCCACTGCAGCGTGGCACTGCGGGCACAGTGTGAGTTCACACCCGCCAAAGTCAGGAACGGGGAGAACCTCCCCTGTTGTTTCTCTAATACTGCCATTGGAACGTTTACACCCACCCGAGAGAGCAGATAGGGCCTCGGTTTAACATCTCATCCGAGAGACAGCACCTCCGACAATGCAGCTCTCCCTCAATACTGGCCCTCCGACAGTGCAACGCTCCCTCGGTACTGCCCCTCCGACAGTGCAGTACTCCCTCGGTACTGGCCCTCCGACAGTGCAGCGATCCCTCAGTACTGGCCCTCCGACAGTGCAGCGCTCTCTCAGTACTGCCCCTCCGACAGTGCAGCGCTTCCTCAGTACTGCCCCTCCAACAGTGCGGCGCTCTCTCAGTACTGGCCCTCTGACAGTGCGGCGCTCCTTCAGTACTGACCCTCCGACTGTGCAGCGCTCCCTCAGTACTGCGCTCCGTCAGTACTGCCCCTCAAACAGTGCAACGCTTCCCCAGTACTGCTCCTCTGACAGTGCAGCGCTACCTCAGTACTACCCCTCTGACAGTGCAGCGCTCCCTCAGTACTGCCTCTCCGACATTGCAGTACTCCCTCAGTACTGCCCCTCCGACAGTGCAGCGCTCCCTCAATACTGCCCCTCCGACAGTGTTTCACTCCCTCAATACTGCCCCTCCGACAGTGCAGCGTCGTTCAGTACTGCTCCTCCGAGAATGCAGCACTCCCTCAGTACTGCCCCTGCAACAGTGCAGTGCTCCCTCAGTACTGCCCCTCCGATGTGCAGCACTCCCTCAGTACTGCCCCTCCGACAGTGCAACACTCCCTCAGTACTGCTCCTGCAACAGTGCAGCACTCCCTCAGTACTGCCCCTCCGACACTGCAGCACTCCCTCAGTACTGCCCCTCTGACAGTGCGGCACTCCCTCAGTACTGCCCCTCCGACAGTGCAGCACTCCCTCAGTACTGCTCCTCCGACAGTGCAGCACTCCCTCAGTACTGCCCCTCCGACAGTGCAGCACTCCCTCAGTACTGCCCCTCCGACAGTGCAGCACTCCCTCAGTACTGCCCTGGTGTGTCAGCCTGGATTATATGCTCGGGTCACATAATTAGTTTTCCTCATCTTGAATCATTAAAAGTCCATCCAAACACCTGAAGCTGATCACAATGTCACTGCACCCAAATACATAGCTGTGAGGGGGGGGAAATGCACTTTTAAAAAAGTAACTGGCATTGAATTTAAAAATTGACCTGCCCGATTCAAAATGGACATGTGACAACATTTACTATAGATTGGGGCTCCATGTTGTAAATACATTGCGTTTATAACTCAGTACTGCACTGGGAGTGTCAGCCTAGATTTTTGTGCTGAAGTCTCTGGAGTGGGACTTGAACCCACAACCTTCTGACCCCGAGGAGCGAGAGTGCTGCCCACTGAGCCAGCCCCGGTGGGAATGTGCCCTAGTAAGAGTCAGCACGTTTGGAAGAGGAATGGAGGGAAAGATTGGGACAAGGGAAAACATAGTATTTCACGCCACATGCTCACTTTTGACATCCTCGAGTGTAACAAATTGTTTGTGCCGATGCGCTGATTTCTGGGCTTCCAGTGCGTTTGCCAGAATTTTCCTGCTGTCGATTTCTTTCCTCAGTAGGGCAATATTGTGCCCAGAAATGCCGACCTTCGGCCTGTTTCCAAAAAACAAGACATTATTGCTATTTTAACCCTACATCTCCCCTTCCCAAACTGAGATGAATGATCAGCCAGGAACTCATTGAATGGCAGTGCAGGCTCGAAGAGCCGAAAGGCCTACTCCTGCACCTATTTTCTATGTTTCTATGTTTCAAACAGCACAGAGGAAAACAAATCAAAACCACTCGATTTAACCTCTCACCCAAAAGGTGGCACCTCAGGCAGTGCAGCACTCCGTCAATACTGCACTGGGAGTGTCAGCCTAGCGTGGACGGAAAGCCAACAAATCCCCTGGACCTGATGGTCTACATCCTAGGGCTTTAAAAGAGGTGGCTATGGTTTTGATCTTCCAGAATTCCACCGCATGGTCCCAGCGGGTTGGCAGGTAGCAAATGTAACCCTGCTATTCAAGAAAGGAGGAAGAGAGAAAACAAGGAACTGCAGGCCAGTTAGCCTGACATCAGTCGTCGGGAAAATGCTGGAATCTATTATTAAGGATGTCATGTATGTAACCTTTATGGAACAACACTGCAATACTGTATAACGTAAGAAATGCACACCTTGACCACAGGGGGTGAACTTGTGGGAGACACTATAGGGCTTGACCTTGGAAGTGGCGGCGTTGATGGCTCAGACTTTCATGGCGGGGGAGGAGGAAACCAAGATAATATACGCGCGCAATTCTGCCTCCAACGTGGCGATGGATCAGGGAGTCAATATCATAAACGCGACACAGAGCTCCGCAGGCAGGCAAGTTCGAGACACCCCAAGCAGCAATAGACCCAAGAGTAAGTCTCCAACAGAGACAATGGCAGACTGAACGGACATTTACGCCCCCCCAGTGGACAATGTGGCCCGGGATGGGGCCATTGACACCCACTAACAGGGTGCTCAAGAGCAGTCAAAGGGACAATCAGCGAGGGATGCCTTGCAACAGCTCTTTTGTTCACAACAATGGGAATCTCAGTTCATGCTGGAGGTGTGGGGGCAGACATACTGCCAGGACTTGCAGGTTTCAACAGTTCGTCTGCAGAAATTGTAACCTCAGTACCATTGAGCTAGAATGTGCAGAAAGCCTGTAACCAGGCTAATATATGAGGCGGATGAACTAGATGAGGAGTCTGCGAGGTAGGATGATGCTTGGGGCAAATCAATGGACGCTGAAGTTCAGCGGGTTCATGTGGCAAACATTCATAGCTCATATACCAAAACGCCATCTATGATGATGAAAGTCCTATTAAACAGCATCCCTGGACGCATGGAGCTGGACACGGGGGGCCAGCCAGTCACTCAAGAGTGTTCGACAATTCGAAAAGCTGTGGCCACTAAAAGTCAGCAGACCCAAACTAGAACGCATTGAAACGCAATCACGTACGTACACCAAAGAAATCATTCCAGTGCTGGGCAGTGCAATGTTGGCGGTCACACACAATGGATCAGTGAACCGGCTGCCGCTCTGGATTGTCCCAGGCAATGGTCCCGCACTGTTGGGGAGGAGCTGGTTAGCTGAGATGAACTGGAAATGGGGGGATGTGCACGCAATGTCATCTGTGGAGCGAAGTTCGTGCTCACAAGTCCTACAACAATTTGAGTCACTATTCCAACCTGGCGTCGGTACATTCAAAGGTACCAAATTAGTGATACGCATCACTCCGGACACCAGACCAATGCACCACAAAGCCAGAGCGGTGCCGTATGTGATGCGGGAGAAAATTGAAAATGAATTGGACAGTTTGCTGAGAGAGGGCATCATCTCGGCCTTTGAATTCAGCGACTGGGCAAGCCCCATCGTTCCAGTCCTAAAAGCGGATGGTTCGGTCAGGATCTGTGGCGACTACAAGGCCACTATCAACCGGGTGTCCCTACAAGACCAATACCCGCTCCCGAGAGCGGAGGACCTTTTTGCCACGCTGACAGGCGGCAAGCTGTTCACCAAGTTGGACCTCACTTCAGCCTACATGACCCAAGAACTGGCCGACGAATCCAAACTACTGACCACCATCACCACGCACAAGGGACTGTTTGTTTACAACAGGTGTCCGTTTGGCATTCGATCAGCGGCCGCGATTTTTCAAAGAAACAGGGAAAGCCTGCTCAATTTCATTCCTGGAATAATCGTATTCCAGGACGACATCCTCATCACGGGTCGAGACACCGAGGAACACCTCCACAACCTGGAGGAGGTGCTACGCCGATTGGACCGGGTAGGCCTGTGACTGAAGAAGTCTAAGTGTGTGTTTTTGGCTCCCGAGATTGAGTTCCTGGGCAGGGGGGTTGCTGCAGATGGGATTCGGGCCACCGAATCCAAAACAGAAGCAATTCAACGAGCGCCCAGACCCTGCAACACATCGGAGTTGCGTTCATTTCTGGGACTCGAACTATTTCGGGAACTTTCTGCCGAACTTAAGCACGTTGTTGGAGCCGCTTCACGTGCTCCTGTGTAAGGGTTGTGATTGGTTTTGGGGGGACTGTCAGGAACGGGCTTTCAATCGGGCGCGGAACCTACTTTGTTCAAATAAGATTGACCCTGTACGACCCCCGTAAGAAATTGGTTCTGACATGTGATGCATCGTCCTATAGGGTCGGGTGCGTGTTGCAGCAGAGTAATGCTGAGGGTCAACTACAACCTGTGGCTTATGCCTCCAGGTCACTCTCCCAAGCTGAACGGGGTTATGGGATGGTTGAGAAGGAAGCACTCGCATGTGTCTATGGGGTGAAAAAGAAGCATCAGTACCTTTTTGGCAGGAGGTTCGAATTAGAAGCGGACCACAAGCCGTTAACATACAGCGATGGGCTCTCACGCTGGCTGCTTATGATTACTCCATCCGGCACCGGCCCGGCACTGAAAATTGCGCTGACGCACTCAGCACTGGCCACCACTGAGGGGGCAGCGGAGCAAAGCGCCGAGATGGTCATGGCTGTCGATGTCTTTGACAGCACAGGCTCCCCCATCACAGCCCGCCAGATCAAAATCTGGACCAACAGAGATCCCCTCCTATCCTTGATTAAGAAATGTGTCCTGACTGGGGATTGGGCGCCCGCACACGGAGCATGCCCTGAGGAGGTCAGACCGTTTCACAGACAGATGCATGAGCTCTCCATCCAAGCCGACTGCCTACTATGGGGCAGCCGGGCAGAGAAACATTCATCAGGGAACTCCACAGCGAGCACCCGGGCATCGTGCTGATGAAGGCCATTGCCCAGTCACACGTTTGGTGACCGGGAATTGATTCAGACCTGGAACACTGCGTTCGCAGGTGCACGACGTGTGCCCAGCTGGGAAATGCCCCCAGGGAGGCCCCGCTCAGCCCGTGGCCCTGGCCCACCAGGCCATGGTCACGTATTCACGTAGACTACGCGGGCCCGGTCATGGGAAAAATGTTTCTCATTGTGGTTGATGCGTATTCGAAATGGATCGAGTGCATCATTTTGAATTCGTACACGACATCCACCACCGTGGAGAGTCTGCGCGCGGTCTTTGCGACCCACGGCTTGCCGGACATCCTTGTTAGCGATAATGGCCCATGTTTCACAAGCTACGAATTCTGGGAGTTCATGTCGGGTAATGGCATTAACCATGTCAGGACAGCACCGTTCAAGGCGGCCTCCAATGGCCAGGCGGAACGTGCGGTCCAAATCATAAAGCAGGGCATGCTCTGGATTCAAGGACCCTCCCTTCAATGCCGCCTATCGCGCCTCCTGCTGGCCTATAGGTCCCGATCACACTCGTTCATGAGGGTACTCATGAAATGAACACTCAAAACTCGGCAGTCCCTCATTCATCCAGTCCTGTCCGACATTGTTGAGAGCAAGCGCCAGTCACAAAATGAGTACCATGACTGAAATTCAAGGGGGAGATGCATAGAAATTTATGACCCCGTATTTGTTCTCAATCACGCTTTGGGGCCCAAATGGCTTGAGGGTACTGTAATAGACAAAGAGGGGAACAGGGTCATCGTGGTTAAACTTAACAATGGGCAGATATGCCGCAAGCATATGGACCAAGTAAGAAAAAGGTTCAGCATGGACACTGAGGAACCTGAGGAAGATCATGAGATGGTGCTCACACCACCGCCAGTGAACGAGCAACAAGAACATTCAGCAGCATGCACAGTCCCTGCGGTCAGCCTGGACAGGCCGGAATCACCACAGGTGACAGAGACGCAGGCCAAGGCTCAACAACCAGAGCTCCAACTGCGGCGCTCCACGAGGGAGCGCAGACCACCCGAGAGACTTAACCTGTGATCCCAATAAGATGTTGAGGGGGAGGTGATGTCATGTATGTAAACTTATGTAACACCACTGCAATACTGTATATATGTAAGAAATGCACACCTTGACCACAGGGGGTGAACTTGTGGGAGACACTCCTCACCTGGTCACCCAGGTCTATAAAGGGAGGTTCCCACCCAGGGTCATCACTTCTTGGTCCTGTGAATAAAGGTGCAGGTCATGGAGTGACCTTGTCCATAGAATGTGCCTCGTGTGGATTTGTGGCATTGTGTAAGGACTTTACAAAGGATATGGTAACAGGGCACTTAAAAAATGATAATATGATGAGGGAGAGTCAACACAGTTTTATGAAAAGGAAATCGTGTTTAACAAATTTATTAGAGTTTTTTTTGATGGTGTCACTCACAGGGTCAATAAGGGGGAATCAGGCTAAGTAATGGGGTAAGAGGTGGCAGATGGAGTATAATGCGGGGAAGTGTGAACTTAGCCACTTTGGTAGGAAGAATTGAAAAGCAGAAATGTTTTTAAAAGGTGAGAGACTAGCTAATGTTGGTGTTCAGAGGGATCTGGGTGTCCTTGTACACAAATCACAGAAAGTTAACATGCAGGTACAGCAAGCAATTAGAAACATAAATGGTATGTTGTCCTTTACTGCAAGGGGCTTGCACTATAAGAGTAAAGACGTCTGACTGCAATTATAAAGGGCTTTGGTGCGACCACACCTGGAGTACTGTGTACAGTTTTGGTCTCCTTACCCAAGGAAGGATATATTTGCCTTAGAGGGGGTGCAATAAAGGTTCACTAGACTGTTGCTGGGAAGAAAGGGCTGTCCTGTGAGGAGAGATTGAGCAGAATGAGCCTTTACTCGCTGTAGTTTTGAAGAATGAGAGGTGATCTCATTGAAACATATAAAATCCTTAGAGGCGTTACAGGATAGATGCAGGGAGGATGTTTCCCCGGACTGGGGAGTCTAGAACCAGGGGTCACAGTCTCAGAATAAGGAGTCGGCCATTTAGGACTGAGATGAGGAGAAATTTATTCACTCAGAGGGTGGTGAATCTTTGGAATTCTCTGCCCCAGAGGGTTGTGGATGTTCAGTCGTTGAGTATATTCAAGACCGAGATCGATAGAGTTTTGGTTATTAAGGGAATCAAGGTATATGGGGATTGTGCGGGAAGGTGGAGTTAAGGTAGAAGATTAGCCATGATCTTATTGAATGGCGGCAGGCTCGAGGGGCCGAATGGCCTGCTATTTCTCATGCCCTTATGTACTCAAGTCTCTCGCTCACTTGTGTTGGTCCAAGCTCTCCAGGATAGGTCGGATTTTGCTTACTGGCTTTCTATCTTTAACGTCTGGTGTCATCAGCAAGCTGAAAAACAAAAACATGGATTTTAAAATTGGCAGGAGCGAGAGATGGAGAGCAAGTGCGACCTTTGTGTCATACAACCTTTAAAAAAAAGAAAGCGCTTGCATTTCTATAGCGCCTTTCACCACCTGAGGATGTCCCAAAGCGCTTTACAGACAATAAAGTACTTTTTGAAGTGTAGTCACTGTTATAATGTAGAAAACATGGCAGCCAATTTGTGCACAGCAAGCTCCCAGAAACAGCAATAATGACCAGATAATTTTTTTTTGTAATGTTGATTGAGGGACAAATATTCTCTCTTCCCACCCCCGCATCGTTACCTCTGGTGTCCCCCAGGGATCTTTCCTTGGCCCCTCCTATTTCTCATCTACATGTTGCCCCTTGGTGACATCATCTGGAAACACAGCGTCAATTTCCACATGTACGCTGACACCCAGCTCTACCTCACCACCACTTCCCCCGACCCCTCCACGGTCTCTGAATTGTCAGACTGCCTGTCCCACATCCAGTTCTGGATGAGCAGAAATTTCCTCCAATTAAATATTGGGAAGACCAAAGACATTGTTTTCGGTCCCTGCCACAAACTCCTCTCCCCAACTTCTGTCTGAGGCTGACCCAGACGGTTCGCAACCTTGGTGTCAGATTTAATCCCGAAATGAGCTTCCGGCCACATATCCGCGCCATCACTAAGCCTGCTTATTTCCACCTCCATAACATCGCCCGTCTCCGCCCCCCCTGCCTCAGCTCATCCGCTGCTGAAATCCTCATCTATGCCTTTGTTACCTCTAGACTTGACTATTCCAACCTCCTAACTCGCACCAAGTCCCGTTCACCCATCACCTCGTTGACCTACATTGGCTCCAGTTAAGCAACGCCTCAATTTTAAGATTCTCATCCTTGCTTTCAAATCCCTCCACAGCCTCGCCCCTCCCTAAATCTGTAATCTCCTCCAGCCCCACAAACCCCTGATACTTCTGTACTCCTCCAATTCTGCCCTCTTGAGTATCCCTGATTATAATCATTCAACCATCGGTGGCCGTGCCTTCAGCTGCCTGGGCCACAAGCTCTGGAAATCCCTCCCTATGCCTCTCCTTCTTCCTTTAAGATGCCTCTAAAACCTACCTCTTTGGCCAAACTCATGGTTATCTACCCTAATTTCTCCTTTTGTGATTTGGTGTCAAATTATTTGTTTTATAACTCTCCTGTGAAGCACTTTGGGACATTTTACTACGTTAAAGGCGCTTTTAAAAAATTAATTCCTGGAATGTGGGTGTCACTGGCAAGGCTGGAATTTATTGCTCATCCCTAATTGCCCCTTGAGAAGGTGGTGGTGAGCCGTCTTCTTGAACCGCTGCAGTCCGTGTGGTGAAGGTGCTCCCACAGTGCTGTTAGGGAGGGAGTTCCAGGATTGTGACCCAGCGACGATGAAGGAACGGACGATATATTTCCAAGTCAGGATGATGTGTGACTTGGAGGGGAACGTGGAGGTGGTGGTGTTCCCATGCGCCTGCTGCCCTTGTCCTTCTAGGGGGTTGTTATAACTCAAATAAAGCAATGTGACTGAGTCCTGTAGACTTGAGTAAGTGTGCCCTTACTCTCTTTATTCTGACTCCAGAGTGCTGGCACAGCATGGGAGGCCTGCTTATATGCAATGCTCCCAAGGGATGCTGGGATCCCTTGGGACTCCCACAGATGCGCCCTCTAGTGGCGGTAGAATGCTGGTTACAAGATGTTGCATACATAACATCACTCCCCCCCCCCCCCCCCCCCCTCAAAGTCAAAAGTACACGATCTGGGGCTTTCCGCTCCCGAGTCGATCGTCTCGGTACAAACACAGGTGCAGGGGAGTTGGTTGGGCCTTCGTTGGGCTGCTGCACAGCTGGCTTTGCTGGGCTGCTGGGGTTGATGAGTTCAGCTTCGTGGTAAACCGTGTGTCGGTTGCCACTTGTGTGTCTATCGGAGGGTCAAAGTTGGTGGTGTCCACTTCAGGTTGCTTGTGGCTGTCTGTGAATCGCAGTTTGGTTTGGTCCAAATGCTTTCTGCAAGTTAGTCCATTTGCAAGTTTGACCTCAAACACCCTACTCCCTTCTTTGGCTACGACAGTGCCAGCAAGCCATTTGGGATCATGTCCATAGTTGAGTACAAATACAGGGTCATTGACTTCAATATCACATGACAAATTTGCGCGATCATGGTACATGCTTTGTTGATGTCGCCTGCCCTCGACATGATCCTGGAGATCAGGGTGGACTAGAAAGAGCCTTGTTTTGAGTGCCCTTTTCATGAGCCGTTCGGCAGGGGGGATCCCCGGTGAGTGAGTGGGGTCTTGTGTGGTAGCTAAGCAGGACTCGGGACAGGCAGGTCTGCAGAGAGCCTTCCGACACGCGTTTCAAGCTTTGCTTGATGGTTTGGACTGCCGCTCTGCCTGGCCGTTAGATGCGGGCTTGAACGGGGAAGATGTGAGGTGCTTGATCCCATTGCAGGTCATGAATTCCTTGAATTCAGCGCTGGTGAAGCACGGCCCATTGTCGCTGACAAGGACATCAGGCAGGCTGAGCATGGCAAACATGGCTCGTAGGCTTTCGATGGTGGCAGTGGACGTGCTTACAGACATTATTACACACTCAATCCATTTAGAATAAGCATCCACAACAACCAAAAACATTTTGCCTAGAAATGGGCCAGCGAAGTCAACGTGGATCCTCGACCACGGTTTGGAGGGCCATGACCACAAATTTAACGGTGCCTCCCTGGGGGCATTGCTCAGTTGAGAGAGCAAGTGGCGCACGCAAGACTCCAAATCTGAGTCGATGCCGGGCCACCACACGTGGGATCTGACTATAGCTTTCATCATTACTATGCCTGGGTGGGTACTGTGTAGGTCGCGTATGAATGTTTCCCTGCCCTTCTTAGGTAAAACCACGTGACTACCCCACAAAAGACAGTCCGTCGGTATGGACATTTCGTCTTTGCGCCACTGGAACGGCTTGATCCCTTCATGCATCTCCGCTGGGACATTGGACCAGCTCCCATGGAGGTCACAGTTTTGTACAAGGGACAGTAAAGGACCCTGGCTGGTCCAGGTCCTGATCTGGCGGGCCGTAACAGGTGACTTTTCGTTTTCAAATGCATCCATCACTAAGAGCAAGTCTGCAGGCTGTGCCATTTCCACCCCGGTGGTGGGCAATGGTAGCCGACTGAGAGCATCAGTACAGTTCTCTGTTCCTGGCCTGTGGCGGATTATATAGTTATATGCAGACAACGTGAGCGCCCATCTTTGGATGCAAGCAGAGGTATTGGTATTAATACCTTGCTCTCTGAGAATAGCAATATAAGCGGCTTATGGTCAGTTTCTAACTCGAACTTAAGCCCAAACAGATACTGGTGCATTTTTTTACCCCGTAAACGCATGCCAAAGCTTCTTTTTCAATCATGCTGTAGGCCCTTTCGGCCTTGGACAAACTCCTGGCGCATAAGTGAACAGTTGCAATGTTCCCAATTGTTGTAACACACACCCGACCCTGTACGAAGACGCATCGCAAGCTAGCACTAAACATTTACATGGGTCATACAGAACAAGCAGTTTGTTGGAACATAACAGATTTCTGGCTTTCTCAAAAGCATTCTCTTGTGATTTCTCCCATAGCCAGTCATCTCCCTTGCGTAGTAACACATGTAGAGATTCTAGCAAGGTGCTTAACCTGGGTAGGAAATTACCAAAATAATTGAGGAGTCCCAGGAACGACCACAGCTCCGTCACATTCTGTGGTCTTGGCGTGTTCTTGATGGCCTCTGTCTTGGCGTCGGTGGATCTGATTCCGTCTGCCGCGATTCTTCTCCCTAAGACCTTGACCTCTGGCGCCAGGCAAACACACTTCGAGCGTTTCAACCTGAGTCCCACACGATCTTGCCTACTTAGAACCTCTTCCAGGTTCTGCAAGTGTTCGATGGTGTCCCGATCAATATGTCGTCCTGGAAAACCATGGTGCACGGAACCAACTTTAGCAGATTTTCCATGCTCCTTTGAAAAATAGCCGCGGCCAATCGAATCCCAAAGTGGCATCTATTGTAGATGAACAGACCTTTGTGCGTGTTGATGCAGGTGAGGCCTTTCGAAGATTCCGCCAGCTCCTGCGTCATGTAGGCCGAGATCAGGTCCAACTTGGTGAACGTCTTCCCTCCTGCCAGCGTTGCAAATAGGTCGTTTGCCTTGGGTAGCGGGTACTGGTCCTGCAGCGAAAAACGGTTAATCGTTACTTTATAGTCCCCACAAATTCTGACCATGCCACCACCCTTGAAAACCAGAAGAATTGGACTGGCCCAATTGTTGAACTCAACCGGCGCGATGATGCCATCTTGTTGCAGCCTGTCCAGCTCGATCTCCACTTTCTCTCGCATCATGTATGGCACTGCACGTGCCTTGTGGTGGATGGGCCGTGTACCGGGAACCAAGTGGATCTGCACCTTCACCCCAGAGAAATTCCCAATGCCTGGCTCAAACAACGATGGGAACTTGCTCAGAACCATCATAGGAGACTTTTACTGCTGCACTGCTAATTACAGGGATCAGCTCTTTAGCGAAAGTTCTCAGCTTGGTATGAATAGGGCTCAGCTTGGGCCTTTGTGCCTTGTTGCACCACAGCCGCTCAAAGGCCTTTTTGCTCATGATAGACTGACTCGTACCCGTGTCCAGTTCCATGGATATTGCAATTACATTCAGTTCAACTTTTAACATGATCGGTGGACATTTCGTGGTGAAGGTGTGTACCCCGTACAATTCTGCCTCCTCGGTTCAAGTCTCTAGTTCAGTTTGATCCACCATGGATCGATCTTCCTCTGCAATGTGGTGGTTTGCAGGGTTTGCAGCTCATCTGCACCTTCGCTGGAGGTGTCCCATTGTTCCACAGCCTTTGCACGCATAGTGTTTGAAGCTGCATTGATGGGCTCGATGATCACCACCGCAGCGCCAACAAGGTGCTAATTGCCTCGCATTCACACTTGAAGGCGGACTCTGGGTCATCTGAGGTCGTGCAGCCGCAGGCGTGTACGTTCTGCCATATGTATTCCTGCATGAAAACGACGTTACTTTGTATACAATATTTGCCGATGCATCTTCATCCTGCAAAATTAGTTTGGTGTTATTGCTGGTGGACATAAATTCCTGGGCTATCGTTATGGTTTTGCTCAGGTTCGGTGTTTCAACAGTCAATAGTTTGCGAAGGATAACCTCATGGCCAATGCCAAGCGCAAAAAGGTCTCTCAGCATTTGCTCCAGGAATCCATCGAATTCGCAATGTCCTGCAAGGCGCCTTAGTTCGGCGACGTAGCTCGCCACTTCCTGGCCTTCAGACCGTTGACTTGTTTAAAATCGATACCTTGCCATCAGAACGCTCTCCTTCGGATTTAGGTGCTCCCAGACCAGTGTACACAGTTCTTCATACGATTTGGTTGTTGGTTTCACCGGAGCAAGAAGATTCTACATGAGGCCATCGGTTGTTGCCCCGCAGACAGTGAGGAGGATCGCCCTTCATCTGGCAGTGCTCTCATTCCCTTCCAACTTGTTGGCCACGAAGTATTGATCGAGTCGCTCCATGAAGGCTTCCCAATCGTTACCTTCTGAGAATTTCTCCATGCTACCAACAGTTCTCTGCATTTTCACGTGATGGTTTGTTATCTATTACTCGTCACCAGTTGTTATGTCTCAAATAAAGCAATGTGACTGAGTACTGTAGACTTGAGTACATGTGACCCTAGTCTCTTTATTCTGACTCCAGGGTGCTGGCATGGCATGGGAGGCATCCAGCCAAGTGGACAGTATTCCATCACACTCCTGACATGCTTTGTAGATGGTGGAAAGGCTTTGGGGAATCAGGATGTGAGACACTAGCCACAGAATACCCAGCCTCTGACCTGCTCTTGTTACCACAGTATTTATGTGGTGGATCCAGTTACGTTTCTGGTTAATGGTGACCCCCAGGATGTTGATAGTGGGGGATTCGGCGATGGTAATACCATTGAATGTCAAGGGGCGGTGGTTAGACTCTCGCTTGTTGGCGATGGTCATTGCCTGGCACTTGTGTGGCGCGAATGTTACTTACCACTTATCAGCCCAAGCCTGAATGTTGTCCAGGTCTTGCTGCATGTGGGCACGGACTGCTCCATTATCTGGGCAGTTGCGAATGGAACTGCACACGGTGCAATTATCAGCGATCATCGCCACTTCTGACTTTATGATGGAGGGAAGGTCATTGATGAAGCAGCTGAAGATGGTTGGGCCGAGGACACTGCCCTGAGGAACTCCTGCAGCGATGTCCTGGGGCTGGGATGATTGACCTCCAACCACCACAACCATCTTCCTTTGTGCTAGGTATGACTCCAGCCAGTGGAGAGTTTTCCCCCTGATTCCCATTGACTTCAGTTTTACTCGGGCTCCTTGATGCCACATTCGATGTCGAGGACAATCACTCTCACCTCACTTCTGCAATTCAGCTCTTCTGTCCATGTTTGGACCAAGACTGTAATGAGGTCTGGAGCCGAGTGGTCCTGGCGGAACCCAAAGTGAGCATCGGTGAGCAGGTTATTGGTAAGTGCCACTAGATGCCAGTGTTGTAGCTATATTGGAACAGCTTGGCTAGAGGCGCAACTAATTCTGGAGCACAGGTCTTCAACACAAGAGCTGGGATGTTGATGGGATCCAAAAGCCTTTGCTGTATCCAGTGCACTCAGCCGTTTCTTGATATCACGTGGAGTGAATCGAATTGGTTAAAGACTGGCTTCTGTGATGGTGGGGACCTCAGGAGGAGGCTGATATGGATTAGTCACTCAGCACTCCTCTGCCCAGTCTGGCAGTTATGTCCTTCAGGACTCGGCCAGCTCGGTCAGTATTGGTGCTACCGAGCCACTCTTGGTATTGGACATTGAAGTCCCCCACCCAGAGTACATTCTGTGCCCTTGCTACTCTCAGTGCTTCTTCCAAGTGGTGTTCAACATGGAAGGGTACTGATTCATCAGCTGAGGGAGGGCAGTAGGTGGTAATCAGCAGGAGGTTTCCTTGCCCATGTTGGACCTGGAGCCATGAGACTTCATGTGGTCCAGAGTCAATGTTGAGGGCTCCCAGGGCCACTCCCTCCTTCCTGACTGTATGCCACTGTGCTGCCACCCCTGGTGGGTCTGTCCTGCCGGTGGGACAGGACATTCCCAGGGATGGTGATGGAGGAGTCTGGGACATTGGCTGAAAGGTAAGATTCTGTGAGTATGACAATGTCAGGCTGTTGCTTGACTAGTCTGTGGGATAGCTCTCCCAATTTTAGCACGTCCCCAGATGTTAATGAGGAGGACTTTGCCGGGCCGACTGGGCTGTGTGTGCCATTGTCGTGTCCGTAGCCAGTGCCGAGGTCAATGCCAGGTGGTCCGTCCAGTTTTATTCTTGTCGGGGTTTGTTACAACTGATTGGCTCGCTAGAGCGATTCAGAGCACAATTAAGAGTCAACCACATTGCTGTGAGTCTGGAGTCACATATCGGCCAGACCAGGTAAGGGCGGCAGATTTGATTTCCTTCCCTTAGTGAACCAGATGGGTTTTTACAACATGGTCACCATTATTAACACTCGCCTTTTATTACAGATTTATTTACTTAACTGAATTTAAACTCCCCAGCTGTCGTGGTGGGATTTGAACTCGCGTCTACGGATCATCAGTCCAGGCCTCTGGATTCCTGGTCAAGTAGCAGAACCACTGTGCTACCGTTCCCTCTATAAATACCACTTGCTGTTGTTGTAAACAAGGTAGGATCTCTCTTTCCAGAGGCACAGCAACTCACCCACATTGCGTTGGTAACCTCATTAACATTCTCAGTCGATGAAATGATAGTGTGTCACACTGATGCTGTAAAATTTACACAGGGACAGTGCCGTCATAGGATCACAGAAATTTACAGCACGGAAGGAGGCCATTCCGGCCCATCGTGTCCGCGTCGGCCGACAAAGAGTCATCCAGCCTAATCCCACCTTCCACCTTTTGGTCCATAGCTCTGCAGGTTAAGGCGCTTTAGAAACATAGAAACATAGAAAATAGGTGCAGGAGTAGGCCATTTGGCCCTTCGAGCCTGCACCACCATTCAATAAGATCATGGTTGATCATGCAACTTCAGGACCCCATTCCTGCTTTCTCTCCATACCCCTTGATCCCTTTAGCCGTAAGGGCCACATCTAACTCCCTTTTGAATATATCTAACGAACTGGTCTCAACAACTTTCTGTGGTAGAGAATTCCACAGGTTCACAATTCTCTGAGTGAAGAAGTTTCTCCTCATCTCAGTCCTAAATGGCTTACCCCTTATCCTTAGACTGTGTCCCCTGGTTCTGGACTTCCCCAACATTGGGAACATTCTTCCTGCATCTAACCTGTCCAATCCCGTCAGAATTTTATGTTTCTATGAGATCCCCTCTCATTCTTCTAAATTCCAGTGAATATAAGCCGAGTCGATCCAGTCTTTCTTCATATGTCTGTCCTGCCATCCCGGGAATCAGTCTGGTGCACATCCAAGTATCTTTTAAATGTGGTGAGGGTTTCTGCCTCTACCACCCTTTCAGGCAGTGAGTTCCAGACCCCCACCACCCTCTCGGTGAAACAAAATTCCCCTCAAATCCCCTCTCAACCTCCTACCAATTATTTTAAATTTATGCCCCCTTGTTAACTCCTCTGCTAAGGGAAATAGGTCCTTCCTATCCACTCTATCTAAGCCCCTCATAATTTTATACACCTCAATAAGGTCTCCCCTCAGCCTCCTCTGTTCCAAAAAAAACAAACCCAGCCTATCCAATCTGTCCTCATAGCTAAAATTCTCCAGTTCAGACAACATCCTCGTAAATCACCTCTGTACCCTCTCCAGTGCAATCACATCCCTCTTGTAATATGGTGACCAGAACTGCACGCAGTACTCCAGCTGCAGCCTAACCAGTGTTTTATACAGTTCAAGCATAACCCCCTGTTCTTATATTATATGCCTCGGCTAATAAAGGCAAGTATCCCGTATGCCTTCTTAACCAGCTTATCCACCTGACCTGCTACCTTCAGGGACCTGTGGACAAGCACTCCAAGGTCCCGCTGTTCTTCTACACTTCTCAGTGTCCTACCATTAAATGTGTATTCCTTTGCCTTGTTATCCCTCCCCAAATATATTACCTCACGGTATTACCAACCGCTCTGGAAAACCTCGCAGATTGCAATAAAACGGGAATTTCTATAAAGTGGGAAGCAATAAAATTCAAAGCAGGTCTGGTGCTCAGCAACCTTAATTTGCCTACATTTCTGACACGATCTCAAAAAGCTGAATCCAGTAAATAGCATCTTGCAAAAATGCTCGGGTGTTGGTGAGTTTTTTAATGCTTCGTAGAATTCCGTGCTTTTTTTTTTGAGCCCCAGTGGAGGTCGGATGTCATCGACCGCCGCACTTTGCCTGTCGCTGGATAAAATGCGTCAAACGGTCTTGTCACATTGGTGAAGGCGATGTGGGTGGATACTCTGCTAACAAACCGGCAACATCCCCTCAATCTGTGCTTCAACAGTCAGACTGTCACTGGCTGCTTTTCCAAACACAGCCTTTGTTGTCAGCAAGGAACTGTCTCACCTTCCAGAGCCAGAGGTACTTGTTTGATGCTTCAAAGCTTTCCATGCCTGGGGTTCCTAAGCAAGCTTATTGGTTTCAGCCATTGAGCAGGACTTCCTGAGCTCTTTTAGACAAAACCACTCAAGCAGTGATTCATCATCATTGAATATTGATACGTCCTTACTACACAGTATAAATGCACACGAGGCCCATGCTTGAGAGAAGGTCAGTCTGTGACCTGTCCTTTATTCCTTAGCACTCAAGTGATGAAGGTGGGTGGAGCTTCCCCTTTTATACCTGAAGGTCCAGGTTAGGAGTGTCTCCCACCTAGTGGTCAGTGTTCTCACGGTGTACAACTTAGTTAGGTCAGTTTATACATGGGTTACAATGCTGGTTGAATACATGACATCACCTCCCCCCCCCCCCAAAGTCTTATTGGGATCACAGGTTGAGTCTCTCTGGTGGTTTATGCTCCCTTGTAGAGCGCCTGAGTTGGGGCTCCAGTTGTTGGGCGCTGACCTGAGTGTCTGCTGTTTGCAGTGCCTCAGGCCTGTCCGGACTGCCCACAGTGACTGGGCTCTCCTCCCTTTGGTTCTGGTGTTCGGTCACCTGTGGTGGAGTGAACTCTATATCGTGTTCTTCCTCTGCTTCTTCTATGGGGTTGCTGAACCTCCTTTTTATTTGATCCACATGTTTGCGGCAGATTTGTCCATTGGTAAGTTTAACTACCAGAATCCTATTTCCCTCTTTGGTAATCACAGTGCCATTTGGGCCCTGCAGCGTAGTTGAGGACAAAAACACGATCATTTACATCAATACATCGCTCCCTCGCATTCCTGTCATGGTAGTGATATTGTGACTGGCGCCTGCTCTCGACAATTTCTTTCATGGTGGGGTCTATAAGGGATAATCGGGTTTTGAGCGTCCTTTTCATTAGTAGCTCTGCGGGTGGAACCCCTGTGAGCGAGTGTGATCGGGATCTATAGGGAACCCCCTTGGAATCTGAGCATCCCCTGTTTGATTATCTGCACTGCTCGTTCTGCCTGGCCGTTTGAGACCGGCTTGAACGGTGCCGTTCTAATATGGTTAATTCCATTGCCTGCCATGAAGTCCTGGAATTCAGTGCTTGTGAAGCATGGGCCATTGTCGCTGACCAAGATGTCCGGTAGACCGTGGGCGGCGAACATTGCCCATAGACTTTCTACCGTGGCAGAAGATGTGCTTGAATTTAAAATGTCACACTTGATCCATTTGGAGTAGGCGTCTACTACAACCAAAAACATTTTCCCCATGAAAGGACCTGCGTAGTCCACATGGATGCGTGACCAAGGCTTGGCGGGCCATGGCCAGGGGCTAAGGGGGGCTTTCCTGGGCGCATGGCCCAGCTGGGCACACGTGTTGCACCTGTGAACACAAAGTTCCAGATCTGCGTCTATCCCTGGCCACCAAACGTGTGACCTGGCAATTGCCTTCATCGTGACAATGCCCGGGTGCCCATTGTGGAGTTCTCTGATGAACACCTCTCTGCCCATCTGGGGCATGACTACGCGGTTTCCCCACAGTAGGCAATCGGCCTGAATTGAGAGTTCATCCTTGCGCCTGTGAAATGGTTTAAATTTCTCAGGGCATACTCTGTACGTGGCTGCCCAGTCCCCATTCAGGACACATTTCTCTATTTGTCCAGACTTTAATCTGACGGGCTGTCACGGGTGAGCCTTCGCTTCCGAAAGCTTCAACAGCCATGACCATCTCAGCACTATGCTCGGTAGCCCCCTCAGTGGTGGCTAGTGGGAGCCTGCTGAGTGCATCGGCGCAGTTTTCGGTGCCCGGTCTGTGCCGAATTGTGTAGTCATAGGCAGCTAACGTGAGTGCCCACCTCTGTATGCGGGCCGATGCGTTTGCATTTATGGCCTTGTTGTCGGCCAAAAGGGACGTTAGGGGTTTGTGATCTGTCTCCAGCTCAAATTTCCTGCCAAACAGGTACTGGTGCATTTTCTTTACCGCATATACACATGCGAGCGCCTCCTTTTCTACCATCCCGGAGCCTCTTTCTGCCTGGGACAGACTTCTGGAGGCATAAGCTACCGGCTGTAACTGACCCTTGGCATTGACATGCTGCAACACACACCCGACACCATAGGACGACGCATCGCACGTTAACACAAGTTTCTTACATGGGTCATATAGCGTTAACAGATTGTTGGAACATAACAAATTGCGTGCTCTATTAAAAGCCCTTTCCTGGCTGTCCCCCCAGACCCATTCGCGACCTTTGCATAGCAGCACGTGTAGCGGCTCTAGCAGCGTGCTCAATTTGGGAAGAAAGTTACCAAAATAGTTCAGGAGCTCCAGGAACGAACGCAGCTCCGTCGTGTTACGGGGTCTAGGTGCTCTCTGGATCGCTTCTGTCTTGGATGCAGTAGGGCTGATCCCGTCTGCTGCTACCCTCATCCCCAGGAATTCTACCTCTGGAGCTAGGAAGACGCACTTCGCCTTTTTCAGTCGCAGCCCTACCCGGTCCAATCTGCATAGCACCTCCTCCAGGTTGTGGAGGTGTTCTTCAGTATCGTAACCCGTAATGAGGATGTCGTCCTGAAAAACCACCGTCCCTGGAATCGACTTGAGGAGGCTTTCCATATTTCGCTGGAAGATCGCGGCGGCCGAGCGAATCCAGAACGGACATCTGTTGTACTCAAACAACCCCTTGTGTGTCGTGATGGTGGTCAGCTTCTTCGACTCACTCGCCAGCTCCTGGGTCATGTAAGCTGAAGTCAGGTCCAATTTTGAAAAAAGTTTGCCACCGGATAGCGTCGCAAAGAGGTCCTCCGCTCTCGGTAGCGGGTACTGGTCTTGGAGTGACACCCGATTGATGGTGGCCTTGTAATCGCCACATATCCTGACCGACCCATCCGCCTTGAGCACCGGCACAATTGGGCTCGCCCAGTCATTGAATTCGACTGGCGAGATGATGCCTTCCCTCAACAGGCGGTCCAATTCGCCTTCTATCTTTTCCCGCATCACGTACGGCACCGCTCTGGCCTTGTGGTGTACTGGCCTGGCGTCCGGGTTTATGTGAATCATTACCTTGGCCCCCATGAAAGTGCCAATGCCGGGTTGAAATAATGAGTCAAATTTGTCCAGGACCTGTGAGCATGATACTCGCTCCACAGAGGAAATTGCATTGACATCGCCCCATTTCCAGTTCATGACAGCAAGCCAACTCCTCCCCAGTAGTGCGGGACCATCCCCTGGGACAATCCAGAGTGGCAACCTGTTCTCCAAATCTTTGTGGGTCACGACTGCCTAGCACCGGAATGATCTGCTTTGTGTAAGTCCGTAGCTGTGCGTCAATCGGCGATAATTTTGGCCTCCTGGCCTTGGATGCCCACAACTTTTCGAACTGTTTGATACCCATCAGGGACTGGCTGGCCCCCGTGTCTAACTCCATTGATACTGGGATGCCATTGAGGAGCACTTTCATCATTATCGGTGGCGTCCTGGTATATGAACTGTATACGTGCTCCACATGAACTCGCTGAACTTCAGCTTCCAGCGATTTCCCCCAGTGTCCATTTCTGCAATTTCTGCAGGTATTTTGCTCATCTCTGCAAACTCCGGCTGAATGTATGCCTCCACGCCTCCAGCATGAGTTGCGGTTTGAAACAAAAGGTCCCTTGCCAGTCGATCGTCCCTGACTGCCCCTGTTATTGTCCTTGAATGCACCATTAACAGGTGTTGATGGCCCCATTACTGGCCACATTGTCCCTTGCAATGGCGTGAATCGCTGTTCAGCTTTCCATTGTCTCTGTCGAACTCCCCCTCTGGGTTCGACTACATGCTGGGGCATGCCTGACTGCCCTTGTCTGCCTGGAGAACTGTGTGCTGCTTTAACAATGTTGAATCTCTGTCCCAACCATTCCTTAACACAGTACCTCTCGTCTGTTCTGCTAGTGGCCATGCTCGCGTGGTTTAAATCCCAGTTTCTTGTCGCCATTGATACGTCCTTACTCCACAGTATAAATGCACACGGGGCCCATGCTTGAGAGGTCAGTCTGTGACCTGTCCTTTATTCCTTAGCACTCAAGTGATGAAGGTGGGTGGAGCTTCCCCTTTTATACCTGAAGGTCCAGGTTCGGAGTGTCTCCCACCTCGTGGTCAGTGTTCTCACGGTGTACAACTTAGGTCAGTTTATACATGGGTTACAATGCTGGTTGAATACATGACAAATATCATACTTTCACACTCTCCATTCCAATCACGGTCCTTATTTTTCACCCCCAGTCCTTCTGGGGGAAAGAAAAACTGAACTGAGGGAGATTTAATTGGGGACTGAGGGGAGATAAAATTATGAGAGGCCTAGATAGAGTGGATCGGAAGGACCTATTTCCCTTAGCCGAGGGGTCAACAACCAGGGGGCATAGATTCAAAGTTGTTGGTAGAAGGATTAGAAGGGAGATGAGGAAAAATGTTTTCAACCAGAGGGTGGTGTGGGTCTGGAACTCACTGCCTGAAAGGGCAGTAGGAGCAGAAACCCTCACATTTAAAAAGTACTTTGATGTGCAAATAAAGTCATAATCTACAGGGCTACGGACCGAGTGCTAGAAGGTGGGATTAGGCTGGATAGTTCTTTTTCGACCGGCATGGACACGATGGGCTGAATGGCCTCCTTCTGTGTCGTAATTGTTTGTGATTCTATGATTCAAGACGTCCGCTTTTCATTTCCGAATTCTAGAAACCTGAGATTCAGAAATGCAGTGCTTCTGTGTGACAAGCATTTAAATCCTTAATACAGCCACACTGGTCACATGATCAACACTGGTCCAATCATCCACACTGGTCACATGATCCACACTGGTCCAATCATCCACACTGGTCACATGATCCACACTGGTCCAGTCATCCACACTGGTCACATGATCAACACTGGTCCAATCATCCACACTGGTCACATGATCCACACTGGTCCAATCATCCACACTGGTCACATGATCAACACTGGTCCCCACAGCAACGAGTCACAGTGCTTTTTCTGTTGAGCCCTGTGGAAGAGCAATTCGATCTCCACACGTCGTGGACAAGCATTGAAGGTGACTGGACACCAGGTCACATTAGTTCTTAGGCACGTTGACCAATGAACCCCATCACATTGCAAGGTGAAAGTTTCAAGTTCAAAGGTGAGGAAGGTCAGCGTGTCAGACTGGAAACAGTGCGAGAAATGGCGGAGCAGGCTCGAGGGACCGTATGGTCTCCTCTTGCTCCTATTTCTTATGTTCTTAACACTTACAGCAGCAACAACCTGCAATTCTATAGCGGCTTTAACATAGTAACATGTCCCAAGGCATGTCACAGGGGCATAATCGACAAAAATTGACACTAAGCCAAAGGAGGAGATATTAGGACAGGTGACCAAATGCTTGGTCCAATAAGCAGGTTTTGGGGAGCATCTTAAAGGAGTAGAGGTGGAGAGAGGTTTAGGGAGGGAATTCGAAAGAAAGAAAAAAGACTTGCATTTCTATAGCGTCTTTCACGACCACCAGACGTCTCAAAGCGCTTTACAGACAATGAAGTATTTTTGGAGTGTTGTTATTGTTGTAATGTGGGAAACGCAGCAGCCAACTTGCGCTCAGCAAGGTCCCACAAACAGCAATGTGATAATCTGGTTTTGTTATGTTAATTGAGGGATAAATATTGGCCAGCATACCAGGAATAACTTCCCTCTTTGTCTTCGAAATAGTGCCACTTGAGAGAGCAGACAGGGACTCAGTTTAACGTTTCATCCGAAAGACGGCACCTCTGACAGTGCAGCACTCCCTCGGTACTACACTGGAGTGTCGGCCTAGAGTTATGTGCTCAAGTCCCAGGAGTGGGATCTAGAGCTTAGGGCCCAGGCAGCTGAAGGCATGGCCGCCAATGGTGGAGTGATTACAATCAAGGATGCACAAGAGGCGAGAATTGGAGGAGCGCAGACATATTGAAGACTTGTAGGGCTGGAGGGGTGAGGGAATAGAACACAAGAATGAGAATTCTAAAATCGAGGTATTGACGCACCGAGCGAAAATTCTTTCTTTCCTGACCCACGGGGACGTGAGCAGAAACCCCGTCAGTCTTTTCCCCAAACGATTGACCCAAAGCACCTGTAGAGGAGGAAGTCTGCAGGCAACGTTCGGCACTGAACGGGTTAAGTCACGTACCTGACTAACTCCAGTGTGTTTGTATCATTCTTCCAGACCCACGTTGCAGGTACTGCGGCAATCAGCTGTAAAAGAACACAATTCCAAAAATATATATACAATATTCGCAGCAAGATATTGAAAAATAAAGAATTACAGAGGGGAGGTGAAATTCAACTTCAGAGGGCGGAGATATGAGGGTTGCCAATTCTACAGGATTGCCCTGGAGTCTCCAGGAACTGAAGGGTAATCTCCTGCTGCGAGCAAACCCGGGAGAAAAATCATCTGGGCATTCAACAAAATGGTCTTTATTTCATTTTCTTTGATTGGTTGTCAAAATATTGGAGAGGCAGAAATCGGCTGTTTGACTGACAGTTAAAATGAATCCAATTGGGTAACACAGTCTGCTCCCTTTCCAATTGGCCGTGCAAAGGCAATGCACCCGGAGGATGGACCAATGGCAGGAGTGCTGGGAGGCGGGACTATTTGAGGTCGGAGATCGAACCCAGAATCCAGAGAGGGTTGGTAACCCAAAATACACCCCAACTGAAGGCAGTCGGTCTCTGGGTACATAACGGGCGGTGGATCAGTCCCAGGGTGTATAACAGGTGGGGATTGGTCCCGGGGTGTATAACGGGCGGGGGATAGGTCCCGGGGTGTATAACGGACGGGGATCGGTCCTGATTTTGGGTATCTGTAAAGCATGCACTCCCATGTTCCGCCACCAGAGAGCGCATCCCCTGAAATCCCAAGGGATCCCAGCATCCCTTGGGAGCACTGTACATAAGCCGGCCCCTAAGGCCTGTTCCTCACTCTGGAGTGTCTTAATAAAGACTGAGGTCACTCTTACTTTAACCTCCCTGTGTGCAGTCTCATCTGTGTTAGGAACACAATAACTGGCGACGAGTATATGAATCCAATGCAAAGATGCAGAAAACTGTGGGCACCCTGGAGAAGTTCTCGGAGGGTGAGGACTGGGAAGCATATGTCGAATGGCTAGACCAGTACTTTGTAGCCAACGAGCTGGACAGAGAAGGAAGCGCTGCAAAAAGGAGAGCGGTCCTCCTCACGGTCTGCGGGGCACCGACCTACAGCCTCATGAAGAATCTTCTGGCTCCAATGAAACCCACAGATAAGTCGTATGAGGAGCTGTGTACACTGGTTCGGGAGCATCTTAACCCGAGGGAGAGCGTGCTGATGGCAAGGTATCGGTTCTACACGTGCCAGCGATCTGAAGGTCAGGAAGTGGCGAGCTACGTCGCCGAGCTAAGGCGACTTGCAGGACAATGCGAGTTTGATGGCTACCTGGAGCAGATGCTCAGAGACTTTTTGTACTGGGCATTGGCCACGAGACCATCCACGAAAACTTTTGACTGTAGAGACACCGACCCTCAGTAAGGCCATTGCATTAGCACAGACGTTTATGTCCACCAGTGATAACACCAAACAAATCTCTCAGGACACAAGTGCTAGCAATGTTCATAAATTAACTGGAACTGTGTTTGCGAGCAGAAATGTACAGGGCAGAAACCATGAGTCTGCAACTGCCAGCAAGCCTCAGGTGACCCAGATGGCTCAGAGCCCGCAACAAAGGATGAATGCAAGGCAATTGTTGGCGTTGTGGAGGCTTCCATTCAACCTATTCATGCAGCTTCAAAGGGTATGTTTGCAAGAGCTGTGGAACAATGGGGCACCTCCAACGAGCTTGCAGATGAGCTGCAAGCTCTGCAAAACCTGCTAACCACCACATGGCAGAGGAAGATCGGTCCATGGTGGATCAAAGCAATTTCGAGCCTCAGAGAGAGGAGGCAGATGCTGAAGTACACGGGGTGCACACATTTTTGACGAAATGTCCACCTATAATGCTAAAGGTAAAATTGAATCGCTTACCCATAGCCATGGAACTAGCCAATCCATCATGAGTAAAAAGATGTTTGAGAGACTGTGGTGCAACAAGGTACTCAGACCAGCCCTGAGCCCCATCCACACGAAACTGAGAACATACACCAAAGAGCTTTTCACTGTCCTGGGCAGCACCATGGTCAAGGTCACCTACGAGGGCACGGTGCACGAACTGCCACTCTGGATTGTCCCGGGCGATGGCCCCACACTGTTTGGAAGGAGCTGGCTGGGCAAAATCCGCTGGAACTGGGATGACATCCGAGCGCTATCACATGTCGATGAGGCCTCATGTACCCAGGTTCTTAACAAATTTCCTTCCCTTTTTGAGCCAGGCATTGGAATCTTTTCCGGGGCGGAGGTGCGGATCCACTTGGTCCCAGAGGCACGACCCATTCACCACAAGGCGCGAGCGGTACCTCACACGATGAGGGAGAGAGTGGAAATCAAGCTGGACAGGCTGCACTGTGAGGGCATCATCTCCCCAGTGGAATTCAGCGAGTGGGCCAGCCCGATTGTTCCAGTACTCAAAAGTGATGGCACGGTCAGGATTTGCGGCAATTATAAAGTAACTATTAATCGTTTCTTGCTACAGGACCAATTCCCGCTACCTAAGGGAGACGACCTATTTGCGATGATGGCAGGAGGCAAGACGTTCACCAAGCTCGACCTGACTTCAGCCTAAATGACACAGGAGCTGCAGGAGTCTTCGAAGGGCCTCACCTGCATCAACACACACAAGGGGCTGTTCATCTACAACAGATGCCCATTTTTAATTCGGTCGGCTGCAGCGATCTTCCAGAGAAACATGAAGAGCCTTCTCAAGTCGGTACCATGCACGGTGGTTTTTCAGGACGACATATTGGTCACGGGTTGGGACACTGTCGAGCACCAACAAAACCTGGAGGAGGTCCTCCAGCGACTGGATCGCATAGGGCTGCAGCTGAAGAGGTCGAAATACGTATTTATGGCAACAGGAGTGGAGTTTTGGGGGAGAAAGATCGTGGCGGACGACATTCGGCCCACAGACACCAAGACAGAGGTCATCAGGAACGCTCCCATGCCACAGAACGACATGGAGCTGCAGTCGTTTCTGGTACTCCTCAACTATTTTGGTAACTTCCTACGGGGTTAAGCACCTTACATGTGTTATTGCGTAAAGGTGAGAACTGAGTATGGTGGAAAAAAACAAGTAATTGCTTTTGAGAAAGCCAGAAACATTTTATGCTCCAACAAGCTGCTTGTATTGTATAACCCGTATAAAAGACTTGTGCTAGCATGTGATGCGTCGTCGTACGGAGCCGGGTGTGTATTACAACAAGCTAACGTTGTGGTGAAGTTGCAACCTGTCGCCTATGCCTCCAGGAGCTTGTCTAAGGCCGAGGGCGCCTACAGCATGATTGAGAAAGAGGCATGAGCGTGTTTGTTCGGGGTAAAGAAAATGCATCAGTATCTGTTTGGCCTCAAATTTGAGCTGGAAACCGATCACAAGCCCCTCATATCCCTGTTCGCTGAAAACAAGGGGATAAATACGAATGCCTCAGCCCGCATACAAAGGTGGGCACTCGCACTATCAGCGTATAACTATACCATCCACCACAGGCCAGGCACCGAGAACTGTGCGGATGCTCTCAGTTGGCTATCATTGCCCACCACGGGGGTGGAAATGGCGCAGCCTGCAAACTTGTTGATGGTGGCGCAGTCCGCAGACTTGTTGATGGTCACGGAAGCATTTAAAAATGATAAATCACCTGTCATGGCCTGCCAGATTAGGACTTGGACCAGCCAAGATCCTCTGCTGTCCCTAGTAAAAAAACTGTGTACTACATGGGAGCTGGGCCAGCATCCCCGTTGAAATGCAAGAGCTAATCAAGCCGTTCCAGCGGCGAAAGGACGAGCTGTCCATTCAGGCAGACTGCCTGTTGTGGGGTAACCGCATCGTGCTACCCAAAAAGGGCAGGGAGACGTTCCATCTCGGATCTCCACAGCACACAACCGCGTATAATAATGATGAAAGCGATAGCCAGATCCCACGTGTGGTGGCCCGGTATCGACTCTGACTTAGAGTCCTGTGTACAGCAATGCAGCGTGTGTGCTCAGTTGAGCAACGCGCCCAGAGAGGCACCACTAAGTTTGTGGTCCTGGCCCTCCAAACCATGGTCGAGGATCCATGTTGACTATGCGGGCCCGTTTCTCGGTAAAATGTTCCTGGTGGTGGTGGATGCCTTTTCAAAATGAATTGAATGTGAAATAATGTCGGGAAGCACTGCCACCGCCACCATTGAAAGCCTGAGGGCCATGTTTGCCACCCACGGCCTGCCTGACATACTGGTCAGTGACAACGGGCCATGTTTCACCAGTGCCGAATTTAAAGAATTCATGACCCGTAATGGGATCAAACATGTCACCTCGGCCCCGTTTAAACCAGCCTCCAATGGGCAGGCAGAGCGGGCAGTACAAACAATCAAACAGAGCCTCAAACAAGTCACAGAAGGCTCACTCCAAACCCGCCTGTCCCGAGTACTGCTCAGCTACCGCACGAGACCCCACTCGCTCACAGGGGTGCCCCCGGCTGAGCTACTCATGAAAAGGACACTTAAAACCAGACTCTCGCTGGTTCACCCCAACCTGCATGATCAGGTAGAGAGCAGGCGGCAGCAACAAAATGTAAACGATGGTCGCGCCACTGTGTCACGGGAAATTGATCTGAATGATCCTGTGTATGTGCTAAACTATGGACATGGTCCCAAGTGTTTCGCGGGCATGGTGATAGCTAAAGAAGGGAGTAGGGTGTTTGTAGTCAAACTAGACAATGGACAAATTTGCAGAAAGTACGTGGACCAAACGAGGCTGCGGTTCACAGACTGCCCTGAACAACCGACAGGCACCACCCTTTTCGAGCCCATAATACACACCCAAAGGATCAACAACACCAACCCGGACCAGGAAATCGAACCCATCACGCCCAACAGTCCAGCAAGGCCAGGCTCACCCAGCAGCCCTGCAGGGCCAACAACACGCCAGCCCAGCGAGGGCACAGCAAACACACCAGAACAGACATTTGTACCGAGGCGGTCCACCAGGGAAAGAAAGGCTCCCGACCGCCTCACCTTGTAAATAGTTTTCACTTTGCCTTTGGGGGGCGGGGGGGAGGAGTGATGTTGCATATCTGTAAAGCATGCACTCCCATGTTCCGCCACCAGGAAGTGTATCCCCTGAAGTCCCAAGGGATCCCAGCATCCCTTGGGAGCACTGTATATAAGCTGGCCCCTAAGGCCTGTTCCTCACTCTGGAGTGTTTTAATAAAGACTGAGGTCACTGTTACTTTCACCTCCCTGTGTGCAACCTCATCTGTATTCGGAACACAATACCGGGGTGTATAACGGGCGGTCGATTGGTCCAGGGTGTACAACGGTTGGGAATCGGTCCCGGGGTGTATAACGGGCGGTGGATCAGTCCCAGGGTGTATAACTGGCGGTGAATCGGTCCCGGGGTGTATAACGGGCGGTGAATCGGTCCCGGGGTGTATAACTGGCGGTGGATCGGTCCCGGGGTGTATAACGGGCGGTGGATCAGTCCCAGGGTGTATAACGGGCGGTGAATCGGTCCCGGGGTGTATAACTGGCAGTGGATCGGTCCCGGGGTGTATAACTGGCGGTGGATCGGTCCCGGGGTGTATAACGGGCGGGGGAACGGTCCCGGGGTGTATAACGGGCGGTGAATCGGTCCCGGGGTGTATAACGGGCGGTGGATCGGTCCCGGGGTGTATAACGGGCGGTGAATCGGTCCCGGGGTGTATAATGGGCGGTGAATCGGTCCCGGGGTGTATAACGGGCGGTGGATCGGTCCCGGGGTGTATAACGGGCGGTGAATCGGTCCCGGGGTGTATAACGGGCGGTGGATCGGTCCCGGGGTGTATAACTGGCGGTGGATCAGTCCGGGGTGTATAACGGGTGGGAATCGGTCCCGGGGTGTATAACGGGTGGAGGATTGGTCCCGGGGTGTATAACGGGCGGAGGATCGGTCCCGGGGTGTATAACTGGCGGTGGATCGGTACCGGGGTGTATAACGGGCGGTGGATCAGTCCCGGGGTGTATAACGGGTGGGGGATTGGTCCCAGGGTGTATAACGGGGGGAATCGGTCCCGGGGTGTATAACTGGCGGTGGATCGGTCCCGGGGTGTATAACTGGCGGTGGATCGGTCCCGGGGTGTATAACGGGCGGTGGATCAGTCCCGGGGTGTATAACGGGTGGGGGATTGGTCCCAGGGTGTATAACGGGTGGGAATCGGTCCCGGGGTGTATAACGGGTAGGAATCGGTCCCGGGGTGTATAACGGGTGGGGGATTGGTCCCGGGGTGTATAACGGGCGGGGATTGGTCCCGGGGTGTATAACGGGTGGGGGATTGGTCCCGGGGTGTATAACGGGTAGGAATCGGTCCCGGGGTGTATAACGGGTAGGAATCGGTCCCGGGGTGTATAACGGGTGGGGGATTGGTCCCGGGGTGTATAACGGGCGGGGATTGGTCCCGGGGTGTATAACGGGCGGGGATTGGTCCCAGGGTGTATAACGGGTGGGAATCGGTCCCGGGGTGTATAACGGGTGGGGATCGGTCCCGGGGTGTATAACGGGCGGTGGATCGGTCCCGGGGTGTATAACGGGTGGGGGATTGGTCCCGGGGTGTATAACGGGCGGGGATCGGTCCCGGGGTGTATAACTGACGGTGGATCGGTCCCGGGGTGTATAACGGGCGGGGATCGGTCTCAGTCCCGGGGTGTATAACGGGTGGGGGATCGGTCCCGGGGTGTATAACGGGCGGTGGATCGGTCCCGGGGTGTATAACGGGCGGTGGATCGGTCCCGGGGTGTATAACGGGTGGGAATCGGTCCCGGGGTGTATAACGGGCGGTGGATCGGTCCCGGGGTGTATAACGGGCGGTGGATCGGTCCCGGGGTGTATAACGGGCGGTGGATCGGTCCCGGGGTGTATAACTGGCGGTGGATCGGTCCCGGGGTGTATAACGGGTGGGAATCTGTCCCGGGGTGTATAACTGGCGGTGGATCGGTCCCGGGGTGTATAACGGGCGGTGAATCGGTCCCGGGGTGTATAACTGGCGGTGGATCGGTCTCAGTCCCGGGGTGTATAACGGGTGGGGGATCGGTCCCGGGGTGTATAACGGGCGGGGATCGGTCCCGGGGTGTATAACGGGCGGTGGATCAGTCCCGGGGTGTATAACGGGTAGGAATCGGTCCCGGGGTGTATAACGGGCGGTGGATCGGTCCCGGGGTGTATAACGGGTGGGAATCGGTCCCGGGGTGTATAACGGGTGGGGGATTGGTCCCGGGGTGTATAACGGGCGGTGGATCAGTCCCGGGGTGTATAACGGGTGGAGGATTGGTCCCGGGGTGTATAACGGGCGGAGGATCAGTCCCGGGGTGTATAACGGGTGGGGATCGGTCCCGGGGTGTATAACGGGTGGAGGATTGGTCCCGGGGTGTATAACGGGTGGAGGATCGGTCCCGGGGTGTATAACGGGTGGGGATCGGTCCCGGGGTGTATAGCGGGTGGGGATCGGTCCCGGGGTGTATAACGGGCGGTGGATCAGTCCCGGGGTGTATAACGGGTGGGGGATTGGTCCCGGGGTGTATAACGGGCGGGGATCAGTCGCGGGGTTTATAACGGGTGGGAATCGGTCCCGGGGTGTATAACGGGTGGGAATCGGTCCCGGGGTGTATAACGGGTGGGGGATTGGTCCCGGGGTGTATAACGGGTGGGAATCGGTCCTGGGGTGTGTAACGGGTGGGAATCGGTCCCGGGGTGTATAACGGGTGGGGGATTGGTCCCGGGGTGTATAACGAGCTGTCCCGGGGTGTATAACGGGTGGGGGAATTGGTCCCGGGGTGTATAACGGGCAGTCCTGGGGTGTATAACGGGCGGGGATCGGTCTCGGGGTGTATAATGGGCTGTCCCGGGGTGTATAACGGGCGGGGATTGGTCCCGGGGTGTATAACGGGCTGTCCCGGGGTGTATAACGGGTGGGAATCGGTCCCGGGGTGTATAATGGGCAGTCCCGGGGTGTATAACGGGCAGTCCTGGGGTGTATAACGGGCGGGGATCAGTCCTGGGGGATGGCATCAAACAGGAAATTAGGAATGTGTGCAATAAAGGTCATCATGGGCGACTTTAATCTACATATAGATTGGGCTCAACAAACTGGTAGCAATACGGTGGAGGAGGATTTCCTGGAGTATATAAGTGATGGTTTTCTAGACCAATATGTCTAGGGACCAACTAGAGGGCTGGCCACCCTAGACTGGGTATTGTATAATGAGAGAGGATTAATTAGCAATCTTGTTGTGCGAGGCCCCTTGGAGGAGAGTGACCATAACATGGTAGAATTCTTCATTAAGATGGAGAGTGAGACAGTTAATTTAGAGACGAGAGTCCTGAACGGAAAGAATGGTAACTTCGACGGTATGAGACGTGAATTGTCTAGGATAGACTGGCGAATGATACTTAAAGGGTTGACGGTGGATAGGCAATGGCAAACATTTAAAGATCACATGGATGAACTTCAACAATTGTACATCCCTGTCTGGCGTAAAAATAAAACGGGGAAGGTGGCTCAACCATGGCTAACAAGGGAAATTAAGGATAGTGTTAAATCCAAGGAAGAGACATATAAAGTGGTCAAAAAAAGCAGCAAACCTGAGGACTGGGAGAAATTTAGAATTCAGCAGAGGAGGACAAAGGGTTTAATTAGGAGGGGGAAAATAGAGTATGAGAGTAAGCTTGCAGGGAACATAAAAACTGACTGCAAAAGCTTCTACAGATACGTGAAGAGAAAAAGATTAGTGACGACAAATGTGGGTCCCTTACAAAGATTAGTGGGAAAGCGGGTTGTGTAGAGGACACAGAGAGGCTACAAAGAAATTTGGATGGGTTAAGCGAGTGGGCTAAGGTTTGGCAGATGGAATACAATGTCGGAAAATGTGAGGTCATCCACCTTGGGGGAAAAAAACAGTAAAAGGGAATATTATTTGAATGGGGAGAAATTACAACATGCTGCGGTGCAGAGGGACCTGGGGGTCCTTGTGCATGAATCCCAAAAAGTTAGTTTGCGGGTGCAGCAGGTAATCAGGAAGGCGAATGGAATGTTGGCCTTCATTGCGAGAGGGATGGAGTACAAAAGCAGGGAGATCCTGCTGCAACTGTACAGGGTATTGGTGAGGCCGCACCTGGAGTACTGCGTGCAATTTTGGTTGCCTTACTAAAGGAAGGATATACTAGCTTTGCAGGAGGTACAGAGACGATTCACTAGGCTGATTCCAGAGATGAGGGGTTTACCTTATGATGATAGATTGAGTAGACTGGGTCTTTACTCATTGGAGTTCAGAAGGATGAGGGGTGATCTTATAGAAACATTTAAAATAATGAAAGGGATAGACAAGATAGAGGCAGAGAGGTTGTTTCCACTGGTCGGGGAGACTAGAACCAGGGGGCACAGCCTCAAAATACGGGGGAGCCAATTTAAAACCGAGTTGAGAAGGAATTTCTTCTCCCAGAGGGTTGTGAATCTGTGGAATTCTCTGCCCAGGGAAGCAGTTGAGGCTACCTCATTGAATGTATTAAAATCACAGATAGATAGATTTTTAACCAATAAGGGAATTAAGGGTTACGGGGAGCGGGCGGGTAACTGGAGCTGAGTCCACGGCCAGATCAGCCATGATCTTATTGAATGGCGGAGCAGGCTCGAGGGGCTAGATGGCCTACTCCTGTTCCTAATTCTTATGTTCTTACAGTCAGAATGAGGCAAATTTATAATGGGGAACAAAGAAATAGCAGACCAATTGAACAAATACCTTGGTTCTGTCTTCACTAAGGAAAACACAAATAACCTTCCGGAAGTACTAGGGGACCGAGGGTCTAGTGAGAAGGAGGAACTAATGGAAATCCTTAATCCTTATTAGCTATCAAATTGTGTTAGGAAAATTGATGGGATTGAAGACCGATAAATTCCCAGGGCCTGACAGTCTGCATCCCAGAGTACTTAAGAAAGTAACCCTCGAAATAGTGGATGCATTGGTGGTCATTTTCCAACATTCTGTAGACTCTGGATCAGTTCCTATGGACTGGAAGGTAGCTAATGTAACCCCACTTTTTAAAAAAGGAGGGAGAGAAAACAGGGAATTACAGACTGGTCAGCCTGACATCGGTGGTGGGGAAAATGTCGGAATCAATTATTAAAGATGTAATAGCAGCGCATTTGGAAAGCAGTGACAGGATCGGTACAAGTCAGCATGGATTTATGAAAGGGAAATCATGCTTGGCAAATCTTCTAGAATTTTTTGAGGATGTAACTAGTAGAGTGGACAAAGAGGAGCCAGTGGATGTGGTGTATTTAGACTTTCAAAAGGCTTTTAACAAGGTCCCACATGAGAGACTAGTGTGAAAAATTAAAGTAAATGGTATTGGGGGTAATGTACTGACGTGGATAGAGAACTGGTTGGCAGACAGGAAGCAAAGAGTAGGAATAAACGGGTCCTTTTCAGAATGGCAGGCAGTGACCTGCGGGTCCTTGTGCATGAAACTCTTTTGAGCTTCATGCACAAGGACCCGCAGGTCACTGCCTGCCATTCTGAAAAGGACAAAAAGTTAGTTTGCAGGTGCAGCAGGTAATCAGGAAGATGAATGGAATGTTGGCCTTCATTGCGAGAGGGATGGAGTACAAAAGCAGTGAGGTCCTTCTGCAACTGTATAGAGTATTGGTGAGGCTGCACCTGGAGTACTGCGTGCAGTTTTGGTCACCTTACTTAAGGAAGGATATACTATCTTTGGAGTGGGTACAGAGACGATTCACGAGGCTGATTCCGGAGATGAGGGGGTTATGATGATAGATTGAGTAGACTAGGTCTTTACTCGTTGGAGTTCAAAAGGATGAGGGATGATCTTATAGAAACATTTAAAATAATGAAAGGGATAGACAAGATAGAGGCAGAGAGGTTGTTTCCATGGGTCGGGGTGACTAGAACTAAGGGGCACAGCCTCAAAATACGGGGGAGCCAATTTAAAACCGAGTTGAGAAGGAATTTCTTCTCCCAGAGGGTTGTGAATCTGTGGAATTCTCTGCCCAAGGAAGCAGTTGAGGCTAGCTCATTGAATGTATTCAAGTCACAGATAGATAGATTTTTAACCAATAAAGGAATTAAGGGTTACGGGGAGCGGGCGGGTAAATGGAGCTGAGTCCACGGCCAGATCAGCCATGATCTTGTTAAATGGCGGAGCAGGCTCGAGGGGCTAGATGGCCTACTCCTGTTCCTAATTCTTATGTTCTTATGTTCTTATGTGACTAGTGGGGTACCTCAAGTTTCGGTGCTGGGACCCCAGCTATTTACAATATACAGCAATGATTTAGACGAAGGAATTGAATGTAATATCTGCAGGTTTGTAGATGATACTAAGCTGGGTGGCAGTGTGAGTTGTGAGGAGGATGCTAAGTGGCTGCAGGGTGACTTGAACAGGTTAGGTGAGTGGACAAGCGCATGGCAGTGCGGTACACTGTAGATAAATGTGAGGTTATCCACTTTGGTGGTAAAACCAGGAAGGCAGAATATTATCTGAATGGTGACAGATTAGTAAAACAGAAACATAGAAAATAGGTGCAGGAGTAAGACATTCGGCCCTTCGAGCCTGCACCACCATTCAATAAGATCATGGCTGTTCATTCCCTCAGTACCCCTTTCCTGCTTTCTCTCCATACCCCTTGATCCCTTTAGCTGTAAGGGCCATATCTAACTCTCTCTTGAATATATCCAATGAATTGGCATCAACAACTCTCTGCGGTAGGGAATTCCACAGGTTAACAACTCTCTGAGCGAAGAAGTTTCTTCTCATCTCAGTCCGAAATGGCTTACTCCTCATCCTTAGACTATGTCCCCTGGTTCTGGACTTCCCCAACATCGGGAACATTCTTCCTGCATCTAACCTATCCAGTCCCGTCAGAATTTTATGTTTCTGTGAGATCCCCTCTCATTCTTCTAAACTCCAGTGAATGCAGGCCCAGTTGATCCAGTCTCTCCTCATAAGTCAGTCCTGCCATCCCGGAATCAGTCTGGTGTACCTTCGCTGCATTCTCTCAATAGCAGGAACGTCCTTCCTCAGATTAGGAGACCAAAACTGAACACAATATTCCAGGTGAGGCCTCACTAAGGCCCTGTACAACTGCAGTAAGACCTCCCTGCTCCTATACTCAAATCCCCTAGCTATGAAGGCCAACATATCATTTGCCGCCTTCACTGCCTGCTGTACCTGCATGCCAACTTTCAATGACTGATGTACCATGACACCCAGGTCACGTTGCACCTCCCCTTTTCATAATCTGCCGCCATTCAGATAATATTCTGCCTTTGTGTTTTTGCCACCAAAGTGGATAACCTCACATTTATCCACATTATACTGCATCTGCCATGCATTTGCCCATTCACCTAACCTGTCCAAGTCACCCTGCAGCCTCTTAGCATCCTCCTCACAGCTCAAACTGCCACCCAGCTTAGTGTCATCTGCAAACTTGGAGATATTACACTCAATTCCCTCATCCAAATCATTGATGTATATTGTAAAGAGCTGGGGTCCCAGCACTGAGCCCTGTGGCACCCCACTAGTCACTGCCTGCCATTCTGAAAAGGACCCATTTATCCCGACTCTCTGCTTCCTGTCTGCCAACCAGTTCTCTATCCACGTTAGTGCATTACCCCCCAATACCATGTGCTTTAATTTTGCACACCAATCTCTTGTGTGGGACCTTGTCAAAAGCCTTTTGAAAGTCCAAATCCACAAAATCCACTGGTTCTCCCTTGTCCACTCTACTAGTTACACCGTCAAATAATTATAGAAGATTTTTCAAGCAGGATTTCCCTTTCATAAATCCATGCTGACTTGGACCGATCCCGTCACTGCTTTCCAAATGTGCTGCTGTTTCATCTTTAAAAATTGATTCCAACACTTTCCCCACTACTGATGTCAGACTAACCGGTCTATAATTATCCGCCTTCTCTCTCCCTCCCTGCTTAAAAAGTGGTGTTACATTAGCTACCCTCCAGTCCATAGGAACCGATTCAGAGTCGATAGACTGTTGGAAAATGATCACGAATGCATCCACTATTTCTAGGGCTACTTCCTTAAGTACTCTGGGATGCAGACTATCTGGCCCTGAGGATTTATCGGCCTTCAATCCCATCAATTTCCCGAACACAATTTCCCACCTAATAAGGATTTTCTTCAGTTCCTCCTTCTCACTCGACCCTCGGTCCCTTAGTATTTCCCGAAGGTTATTTGTGTTTTCCTTCGTGAAGACAGAACCAAAGTATTTGTTTAACTGGTCCGCCATTTCTTTGTTCCCCATTATAAAAGGGGAGGTGCAACGAGACCTGGGTGTCATGGTACATCGGTCATTGAAAGTTGGCATACAGGTACAGCAGACAGTGACGAAGGCAAATGGCATATTGGCCTTCATAGCGAGAGGATTTGAGTATAGGAGCAGGGAGGTCTTACTACAGTTGTACAGGGCCTTGGCGAGGCCACACCTTCAATATTGTGTAAGTTTTGGTCTTCTAATCTGAGGAAGGACATCCTTGCTATTGAGGGAGTGCAGCGAAGGTTCACCAGACTGATTCCCGGGATGGCAGGACTGACATATGAAGAAACACTGGATCGACTAGGCTTATTTGCACTGGAGTTTAGAAGGATGAGAGGGGATCTCATAGAAACATATAAAATTCTGACGGGATTGGACAGGTTAGATGCAGGAAGAATGTTCCCGATGTTGGGGGAGTCCAGAACCAGGGGTCACAGTCTAAGGATAAGGGGTAAGCCATTTAGGACCGAGATGAGGAGAAACTTCTTCACTCAGAGAATTGTGAACCTGTGGAATTCTCTACCACAAAGTTGTTGAGGCCAGTTCGTTGGATATATTCAAAAGGGAATTAGATGTGGCCCTTACGGCTAAAGGAATCAAGGGGCACGGAGAGAAAGCAGGAATGGGATACTGAGGTTGCATGATCAGCCATGATCATATTGAATGGTGATGCAGGCCTATTCCTGCACATGTTTTTATTACAGGCGGGGATTGGTGCCGGGGTAACGGGCGGGGGATCGTTCCCGCGGTTTATAACGGGCGGAGGATCGGTCTCGGGGTGTATAACGGGCGGGGGATAGGTCCTGGGGTGTAAAACAGGCGGGGTATCAGTCCCGGGGTGTATAACGGGCGGTGGATCAGTCCCAGTGTGTATAATGGGCGGTTCCGGTGTGTTTAACAGGCGGGGTATCAGTCCCGGGGTGTATAACGGGTGGTGGATCGGTCCCACGGTGTATAATGGGCGGGGATCGGTCCCGCGGTGTATAACGGGTGGTGGATCGGTCCCAAGGTGTATAACGGGCTGGGATCGGTCCCGCGGTGTATAAGGGGTGGTGGTCAGACCCGGGGTGTAGGTCAGTTATACACCCCGGGATACTCCTGATTTCACCCATTCAGACATGTAAAGGAAAGAAAGACTTGCATTTCTATAGCGCCTTTCGCGACCACCGGACATTGTAAAACACTTTACAGCCAATGAAGTACTTTTTGAAGTGTCGTCACTGTTGTAATGCAGGAAACGTGGTAGCTAATTTTCACTCAGCAAGCTCCCACTAACAGCAACATGATAATGACCAGATAATCTGTTTTGTTATGTTGATTGATGGTATTGGTCCCATGGGATCTTTTACGTCCACTTGAGAGGGCAGGCGGGCCTCGGTTTAACGACAGTGCAGCATCCCCTCGGTACTGCACTGGAGTATCAGCCTAGATTTTTGAGCTCAAGTCTCTGGACTGGAATTGAACCCACAACTCAAGCAAGGGTGCTACCCACTGAGCCACAGCTGACACACTAACTGGTGGATTTTAAGGTGAATCTTAAAGGAGGAAGAGAGGTAGCGAAGCGAGAAGTTTATGGAGGGAATTCCAGAGCTTAGGGCCCAGGCAGGTGAAGGCACGGCCACCGATGGTTGAGCGATTAAAGTCAGGCATACTCAAGAGGGCAGAATTAGAGGACCGCAGAGATCTTGTGGGGGTGCAGAGGGTTGTGGGACTGGAGGAGATTACAGAGATGGTGGCCGGGGGGGGGGGTGTGGTAAGACCATGGAGGGATTTGAAAATAAGAATGAGAATTTTAAAATCGAGGCGTTGCTTAACCGTGCACCAATGTAGGTCAGTGAGCACAGCGGGTGATGGGTGAGCGGGACGTTAGGGCACAGGCAGCCAAGTTTTGGATCACCTCTAGTTTACATAGGTAGCCAGGAGTGCGTTGGAATAGTCAAGTCTAGAGGTAACAAAGGCATGCAATCGCCTGTTTTTCCAGTGCAGAAACAGCAGTATAACTCTGACTTGCTACAATTAGAGCGAGTCTTCAGGAGTTCCAAATTTAGTTTGTCTCCCCTCCACTCTCACAGAGCCAAAGTGCTTCCCTACAGAAACAAAACCCACTCCATTCTCATCAAATCCGAACAGAATGGCAAACAACAGCGATGTGAATCATTGAGCGTGTGCATCATCATGACAACGTGCGGAGGGGCAGAACTGGCTTGCCAGAGGCTCAAACAAATGCAAGAGCTGAGTGTCAGTATAACTCTAGTCTATCCAACCACAGTGCAGCCAAAAAGTTGTCCGGAGCACAGTCTGACTTGGGACTGGATGTTACGAGTGGTTGGCGTTAGAAACCGTTCAATTTGTCATTAGCTCCGGCGTTGCTCGGTGGAGTGGAGATGGGGGGCAGAGCGGGGAGTCTTCCCCAGCGGCCACGGTCCCCCCCCCCCCCCCCAAGGACGGGCTCTTCCCCCGCCCCGCGAGGTCTCACCTGCTCCAGACTCAGGTATCCGTCCATTCTCCGCCCGCAGTAGTTCCGCACAGACCGCTCAACATTCTGTATACACTGGGTATCCTGGCAACCCAGAGTAACACAGCGCAGAGTAACAACCCAGGGGCTGACTAACATATCGGCAGCCAGAGTAACAATTCACAGTATTGTTACTCTGGCTGCCCAAGATCCAACAATAACAACTTGGAAAGTGGTGTGTGTGGGAAGATTAAAACCATTGGGGCCAAAGATAACATAAAGACAGACTTGCATTTATATAGCGCCTTTCACGACCACCGGACGTCTCAAGGCGCTTTACAACCAATGAAGTACTTTTGAAGTGTAGTCACTGTTGTAATGTGGCAGACAATTTGTGCACAGCAAGCTCTCACAAACAGCAATGTGATAATCAGACCAGTTGATCTGTTTTTATGATGTTGATTGAGGGATAAATATTGGCCCCAACACCCAGGGATAACTTCCCTGCTCTTCTTCGAAATAGTGCCATGGGATCTTTTACATCCACCTGAGAGAGCAGACGGGGCCTCGGTTTAACGTCTCATCCGAATAGAAATAATAGGGGTGAAGGGGAGTGGGTCTATTTGGATCGCTCTTTCAAAGAGCTGGCACAGGCACCATGGGCTGAATGGCCGCCGCCTGTGCAGCATGAATCTGCGGCTGAGGTTATCTCGGGCGGTGGCACATTATGGGCAGTATCGTGTCGGCCGCCCGTTATACGCAGCGCCTGATACTCAGTAGCATTGCAGTCAATAGATACCGATACCACCCGCTTTGCACCACCGCCCGAGACACATTTCCAGGCCTCGGATTCTAAAACATCTGGGGCAAGTCAACACTCGGGGCTGAGAGTACCAGTCTAGAGTTGAGAGTAACAATCAGGGAGCAGAGGAAGGGAGCTGATAGTTTCACGACAGGGAAGGGGAGAAAGATAAAATCCAAGGCCGACAGTATATATTCCCCCATGGGTGTCTGACAGGCAGAGTGCCTGGAGGGGTAGCACACCTGAATAGAAAGGAGGATCACGGTTTTTCTGGGCCATGATAACCGTGGTTCAATGGTAACACTCTCACCTCTGATTCAGCCCCACTCCAGCGATTTCAGCACATAATCCGGGCTGATAATCCAGTGCAACACTGAGGGAGCCTCCCCTCCTCTCCACCACGTTCCCTCCCCTCTACCACCTTACGTGACAAGTATCATAATTGTAATCTTAACTTTTCGATTACCTGCTGTTGAATTGTTTTACAACTTGCTATTATAATAGAATTGTTGCCATCTTCTCCCCTCTCGTGGCCCCCACTAAATCTCGTCCTCTCCTGAAGGTAGTGAGACAGGCTGGAGAACTCTTCCTCGGGCACTAGTAACCCTCTGGTATCAAATGACCTTTCTTCATGAGCAGGATGCACGCTAAATCATTCAATCACAGAGGATATCACAAACCAACCTCAAGCCTAATCCCATCCTCACACAGCGCCAACACAATCATTTTTCAACAGCAGCTACTGAGTAGTAATTAAGGGGTAGGACCTTGGCTTATTTCACTTCTCTCCCTCCTCCTCGTCCAGGTTGGATCATCATCATCACAGGCAGTCCCTCGAATGAGGATGACTTGCTTCCACATGAGTTCACAGATGTTTCAATGAAGGACCTGATATTCCAATCCTGAACTCCAGGGGTGGAAGATGCCTGCGCGTGGGTTTTTTTAACATGTGGTAGCCGTTGCACACTAGCCACCACACGGGCTTGACAGAGCTAGGCCTTTATCCAGTGGCAAGGGTAAACCAGGACGACCGGAGACCTGCTCTGCTGCACGGACCTAGTGCGCACACATATCGCAGTGTGGGCTGGTCCGTGTATAAATCTCCTACCAATTACTTTAAATGCCCCCTGGTTGTTCATGGATATGCTATTAGGGTTAGATGGAGTTGAGTGGGAGGAAGCTTGTGTGGACCCATTGGGCTGAATTGCCCGTTTCTGTGCTGTAAATTCGATGGAATCGTGATGCTGTCGCCAGGCTGGAAACTGGATCAAAGGGAATAAAGTGGGCAAGGACCTAGGTGCCATGTTCAAAAACCTTAGAGAAGAAAGTAAGGTTGGAGACAGGATAGTAGTTAGAAAAGATGGAGTGGTCAAAGTAAAACTTGCATTTATATAGGTCAGGTCTCAAAACACTTTACAGCCAATGAAGTACTTTTGAAGTGTAGTCACTTTTGTAATGCAGGAAACGCAGCAGTTAATTTGTGCACAGCAAGCTCCCACAAACGGCAATGAGATAATGAGCAGATCATCTGTTTTTAGTGATGTTGGTTGAGGGATAAATGTCGGCCAGGACACCGGAGAGAACTCCCCTGCTGAAATAGCACCAGAATACGGGATCTTTTACGGCCACCTTAGAGGGCAGATGGGGCCTCGGTTTTACATCTCATCTGAATGACTGCACCTCCGCCAGTGCAGCACTCACTTGGTATTCAAGCCTCTGAATGGGACTTGAACCCACAACCTCATGACTCAGAAGCACTACCCATTGAACCACGGTTGGTTGGAGTTTGAGGGGAAAGCCAACAGCAGTTTTGAAGCAGGGAGTGAAGAGTCTAAAGAAAGCAAGCCATGTACTAGGTCAGCAAGTGTTACATCAAGCAGAGATGTGTGAGTGGTGTGCACAGGAGATGGGTCTCGTGGAGGAAATTACCTTAATGAGGGCAGAAAAGCAAGAGGAAGCAAAGGCAACCAAGCAGAGTCTATAGCCTCAAGATGCAAAATAAAAATCGGCAGCTCCTCACACGTGAAGTTGGAGATGGTGGAAAGAGAGGCAGGGGATCAGCAGAGGTAGTTTGTTCTTGAGAAGAGGAGTTTTGGATTGTTCTTGCCCTCTAGGATAGACATCATTGACCTTGACTACTTCACCAATGTGGCATTTTTGCATGCAGGAGTCCAGAAAGCGAGAGTTGGCAGGCTAATTGTTCGTGGAGGGTGGATGGGGGAACCACAGGAAACTTAATACTGCCCTCACCTGATCTCCAAACATGCTCACTGGATAGTGGTTAGGATCAAGATCACTAGATGATTTCCTCAGTCCAATTTTAGTGCCTTTCATGTCACCTTTCCCTAGGTGAGCTCACTCAGCACAGACTAGGGAGTAAAACACATTTCAAAGTAGCAACTTTTTCTATTTTACCATCCAACCCTTACAGCTGTAGAAACTCTGCTCCAGACAGCACTGAACTAAGGGGTCTTTATTGTTTGAGTTGTTTTTAAACATTTCATATCTGGGTTAAACGCAATGAATTAAAATACATGTAAACGAGAGACAACTCAACACGAATTTTTGTTAATTTACTAAAATAAATAAGGAATACAGCAACATTTAAAGATAACAGTCAAAGCTTTATATCCACAGAGAGCTATCACATCCTTATAACCAGAGTTAGCTGTAATATTTTGCAGCAAAGTTATATTTTAATCTGAAGTATACTGTTGTAAAAAGTAACTTTGGTCTCTGCAACTTATTACTCCATGAGGAGTAATGAATAGCGTTGTCCCATTGCACTGCACAGACGGTTTAGATCTCTTCTAACAGTACCATCAACACATACCTTTCATCTTGCAGCAGTGCACACACACCAAGGAAAGGGTGCAGTTTCTTCTTCCCCAGCAGTACAGAAGGTTTACAGTCCCTACCAACCCCCCCCCCCCCACAATAAAGGGGTGCAGATCCTCCTCCACTTCCAGGAATACAGAAAGACTGCAGTCCTTCCATCAATAAAGAAGGGTATGGTTCCTGCTTCCCCAATAAAAAGGGCAGTCCCTCCTCTCCCCTTATCAGTTACTTTAGCAGGGAAGGAACTATGTAGAAGTAAAGTCTACATTGCTAGATATCTGCCACACTGTGAATGAAAATAATATAATTTTTATTGGTTGTTTAAATGTTTACCCCAAAATAAGCCAACCTTTATTGTGTTAAGGGACAGAGTCCCATCTTAAGGTGGTGTCAGTTGGTTGTGGTGCAGTCTCTATTCCTTGTATCCATTTCCCCTGATCTGCCTATCCACCCCATTTGATAGCTGTGCAAATTTCATTACAATAACACAAACATTTGAGTTTGTGAAGAAACCCATTGATAATTAAAAAAAAAGAAAATACACAATGGGCGAGATGGATCATAATCGGTTCAAGAACTCTGCTAATTTACCTACAATAAGCTAACGCTCCTTAGATATTTCACACTGCAAGAGAACTAAACTGATGCGTAGCTTGGATCGTTTGGGCAGCTGGTACTCATTGGTGCACTATCGCACATTTGTTCCTTCAGCAATATTAAAATAAATATGGAAAATAAGCAGCAGTTAGTAACTCAGAGCCCAGTGTCTCAAGTTCTTCCAATGCTCCTACCCACTTCACTTAGTCAACTTCTTCAATAGTAGGTCCTGATGTATTGCTAGGGGAAGAGGTATTGTCAATCCCTCCAGGCATCCCAGAGCAAGGACATCGGAAGAATTTGGCTAGTGGCTTGCACACTTTCTCCAGCTCCTTCCGCTGGTGATCAAACTCTTCCTTCTCTGCTGTCTGGTTTGTTTCCAGCCACGTGAGGACCTCCTGACATTTTGCAATGACACTCGCCTTCTCCGCCTCGGTGATTTTTCCTTTCAGCTTCTCGTCTTGTACAGCCTGTTTCATGCTGTATGCATAGGTCTCTAGGGCATTCTTGGCAGCCACCTTTTCACGGTTTGAATCATCCTCGGTCTTGTACTGCTCCGCTTCGTGCACCATACGCTCAATGTCAGCCTTGTTCAGGCGCCCCTTGTCATTAGTGATGGTGATCTTGTTTTCTCGGCCTGTGCTCTTGTCCGCGGCTGAAACATTTAGGATGCCATTGGCATCTATGTCAAAGACCACCTCAATTTGTGGCACTCCGCGTGGAGCTGGTGGAATGTTAGAAAGGTCAAACTTGCCAAGCAGGTTGTTGTCTTTGGTCATGGCCCTTTCACCTTCGTATATTTGAACAAGGACACTGGTTTGTCGATCTGAATAAGTGGTGAAGATCTGAGTCTGCTTGGTGGGGATCGTGGTGTTTCGTTTAATTAGGGAAGTCATGATCCCACCAGCTGTTTCAATACCTAGAGACAGGGGAGTAACATCCAACAGCAACAGATCCTGCACATTTTCAGATTTGTCGCCTGTTAAAATGGCCGCCTGTACAGCTGCACCATAAGCCACAGCTTCATCTGGATTGATGCTCTTGTTCAGCTCTTTCCCATTGAACAAGTCTTGAAGCATCTTTTGGATTTTAGGGATCCTCGTGGAGCCTCCCACAAGAACAACATCCTGAATCTGTGACTTGTCAATTCTGGCGTCTTGAAGGGCTTTTTCAACGGGCTCCAGCGTGGCTCGGAACAGATCACTGTTCAATTCCTCAAACCGGGCCCTTGTGACGGATGTATAGAAATCAATACCATCGTGCAGAGAGTCAATCTCGAGGCTAGCTTGTGTGCTCGAGGACAGGGTCCTCTTGGCACGCTCGCAAGCCGTGCGCAAACGTCTTACTGCCCGCTTGCTCTGGGAGATATCCTTCTTAAATTTCCGTTTGAATTCGTCAATGAAATGGTTCACCATGCGACTGTCAAAATCTTCTCCTCCCAGGTGAGTGTCTCCAGCAGTAGACTTAACCTCAAAAATGCCATCCTCAATGGTAAGAATAGAAACGTCGAATGTTCCACCACCCAGGTCAAAGATGAGGACGTTATGCTCACCGGATCCTGTTTTGTCGAGTCCATAAGCAATGGCAGCTGCAGTTGGTTCATTGATAATCCTCAGCACATTTAAAGCAGCAATTGTTCCGGCATCTTTGGTGGCTTGTCTTTGGCTATCATTAAAATAAGCCGGCACTGTGATGACAGCATTCCTCACAGGAGATCCCAGGTATGCTTCCGCGATCTCCTTCATTTTTGTTAACACCATAGATGAAATCTCCTCAGCAAAGAATGACTTCTGTTCTCCTTTGTACTCCACCTGGACTTTGGGTTTCCCTCCATCACTGATCACTGGGGAAAGATGAATGAAGACATTTTTTGATTAAATAAAATGTCAACTGAACGCGCTCCTCCTTTCCATTTGTTAGTAATAGCTGCAGTCTCCCCATGCCAAACACTTTCCCTCACAGGACAAGTGTAAAACATACTCCCAGACCTCCTCTGCCAATGCTAATCTATAACTGTCCACGGAATGGTGTGCACAAGTTATGGCACATCCCCCCTTCCTTGTGCAAAGCAATTGGTCTCCAGAGAACTATAGAAGCTTACAGCACAGAAGAGGCAATTTGTCCCACCACGTTTGTTTGCTGGTGCAATCCAAATCTTCCCCAGCTTCAAATATTTATACAAAAGCAAGATACTGTGGATGCTGTAAACCTGAAATAAAAACAGAAAATGCTGAAAATACTCAGCAGGTCAGGCAGCATCTGTGGAGAGAGAAACTGTTAACGTTTCATGTCAATGACCTTTTGCCAGAACGGGAAAAGATAAGAAGGTCAGCGACCTGAAACATTAACGCTGTTTTTGCTCTCCACAGATGCTGCCTGGCCTGCTGAGTATTTTCAGCATTTTCTGTTTTTATTTCAAATATTTATACATTTTTCCCTTAAAAGATGCAATGGTGTCTGTTCCAACCAGTCCCCGAGACACAGCATTCCATCCTCCAATAACTCTCTGCATCATGACATTTCATAACCTTTCTCCTCACTCGCTGCTTTAAATTGATGCCCCATCATCACTGACTCCCCAACCAGTGGAAATTGTCTTTCCCGACTCACTGATTCAACATCCGTTAAATCTCTTACCCTCTCTGCCCCAATGGAAATGGTCCCAGTATCTCAAGCCTCTCCTCATAACTATAATTTCACATCCCTGGCATCATCCTGATGACCAGAGACTGTACACTCTATGGGCTAGAACCTCCACTTTTGAGCTTAGTGCCCAAAAATGGGCGTTATTTCCGGCGTGGGCGGTAAAAAAGGATTTTCAGATTGCCGGCTTCTCGCCCATTCTCTCAACACCTAGTTTACATTTTTGAAAATGGGCGTTACCGCGAGCGATATCAAATGGGCGGTAGCGTTAAATTTTTCTGACCTTCTGCCGTAAAGTGTGGCCGTCCTTAGCAACGGCATGGCAACGCTCCATTCCCAAAATTCTGGAGGTCAAGGGTCACCATGGCATGCGCAGAAGAGGAGACAGAGAGAGAGGGAGACATTTAAAGATCACATGGATGAACTTCAGCAATTGTATATCCCTGTCTGGAGTAAAAATAAAACGGGGAAGGTGGCTCAACCGTGGCTAACAAGGGAAATTAAGGATAGTGTTAAATCCAAGGAAGAAGCATATAAATTGGCCAAAAAAAGCAGCAAACCTGAGGACTGGGAGAAATTTAGAATTCAGCAGAGGAGGACAAAGGGTTTAATTAGGAGAGGGAAAATAGAGTATGAGAGGAAGCTTGCTGGGAACATAAAAACTGACTGCAAAAGCTTCTATAGATATGTGAAGAGAAAAAGATTAGTGAAGACAAATGTTGGTCCCTTGCAGTCGGATTCAGGTGAATTTATAATGCGGAACAAAGAAATGCCAGAAATTGAACAAATACTTTGGTTCTGTCATAAGAACAAAAGAATTAGGAACAGGTGTAGGCCATCTAGCCCTTCGAGCCTGCTCCGCCATTCAAAAAGATCATGGCTGATCTGGCCGTGGACTCAGCTCCACTTATCCGCCTGCTCCCCATAACCCTTAATTCCCTTAGTGGTTAAAAATCTATCCATCTGTGATTTGAATACATTCAATGAGCTAGCCTCAACTGCTTCCTTGGGCAGAGAATTCCACAGATTCACAATCCTCTGGGAGAAGAAATTCCTTCTCAACTCAGTTTTAAATTGGCTACCCCGTATTTTGAGGCTGTGCCCCCTAGTTCTAGTCTCCCTGACCAGTGGAAACAACCTCTCTGCCTCTATCTTGTCTATCCCTTTCATTATTTTAAATGTTTCTATAAGATCACCCCTCATCCTTCTGAACTCCAACGAGTAAAGACCCAGTCTACTCAATCTATCATCATAAGGTAACGCCCTCATCTCCGAAATCAGCCTAGTGAATCGTCTCTGTACCTCCTCCAAAGCTAGTATATCCTTCCTTAAGTAAGGTGACCAAAACTGCACGCAGTACTCCAGGTGCGGCCTCACCAATACCCTGTATAGTTGCAGCAGGACCTCCCTGCTTTTGTACTCCATCCCTCTCGCAATGAAGGCCAACATTCCATTCGCCTTCCTGATTACCTGCTGCACCTGCAAACTAACTTTTTGGGATTCATGCACAAGGACCCCCAGGTCCCTCTGCACTGCAGCATGTTGTAATTTCTCCCCATTCAAATAATATTCCCTTTTACTGTTCTTTTTTCCAAGGTGGATGACCTCACATTTTCCGACATTGTATTCCATCTGCCAAACCTTAGCCCATTCGCTTAACCTATCTAAATCTCTTTGCAGCCTCTCTGTGTCCTCTACACAACCCGCTTTCCCACTAATCTTTGTGTCATCTGCAAATTTTGTCACTACACTCTATCCCCTCTTCCAGGTCATCTATGTATATTGTAAACAGTTGTGGTCCCAGCACCGATCCCTGTGGCACACCGCTAACCACCGATTTCCAACCCGAAAAGGATGTCACGAAGGAAGACATAAATAACCTTCCGGAAGTACTAGGGAACCGAGGGTCGAGTGAGAAGGGGGAACTGAAGGATATCCTTATTAGGCGGGAAATTGTGTTCGGGAAATTGATGGGATTGAAGGCCCCTGCTCTTTACAATATACATCAATGATTTGGATGAAGGAATTGAGTATAATATCTCCAAGTTTGCAGATGACACTAAACTGGGTGGCGGTGTGAGCTGTGAGGGGGACGCTAGGAGGCTGCAGGGTGACTTGGACAGGTTAGGTGAGTGGGCAAATGCATGGCAGATGCAGTAGAATGTGGATAAATGTGAGGGCAAAAACTCGATGACAGAATATTATCTGAATGGTGGCAGATTAGGAAAAGGGGAGGTGCAACGAGACCTGGGTGTCATGGTTCATCAGTCATTGAAAGTTGGCATACAGGTACAGCAGGCGCTAAAGAAGGCAAATGGTATGTTGGCCTTCATAGCTAGGGGATTTGAGTATAGGAGCAGCGAGGTCTTACTGCAGTTGTACAGGACCTTGGTGAGGCCTCACCTGGAATATTGTGTTCAGTTTTGGTTTCCTAATCTGAGGAAGGACGTTCTTGCTATTGAGGGAGTGCAGCGAAGGTTCACCAGACTGATTCCCGGGATGGCTGGACTGACATATGAGAAGAGACTAGATCAACTGGGCCTTTATACATTGGAGTTTAGAAGGAAGAGAGGGGATCTCATAGAAACATACAAGATTCAGACGGGACGGGACAGGTTAGATGCGGGTAGATTGTTCCCGATGTTGGGGAAGTCCAGAACCAGGGGACATAGTCTTAGGATAAGGGGTAGGCCATTTAGGACTGAGATGAGGAGAAACTTCTTCACTCAGAGAGTTGTTAACCTGTGGAATTCCCTGCCGCAGAAAGTTGTTGATGCCAGTTCATTGGATATATTCAAGAGGGAGTTAGATATGGCCCTTACGGCTAAGGGGATCAAGGGGTATGGAGAGAAAGCAGGAAAGGTGTACTGAGGGAATGATCAGCCATGATCTTATTGAATGATGGTGCAGGCTCGAAGGGCTGAATGGCATACTCCTGCACCTATTTTCTATGTTTCTATGGAGTTCAGAGGCACTGAAAGTGTGTGTGGCTGTGGTGTGTGCTTGTTTGGCTGTTGTGGGAGGAACGACGGAAATTCACCAGCAGCAAAAAGCCCACTAAGCACCAAGAATATAGTTGGCACCGAGTTTTTGTCCAACAAAAAACATATATATTGGAAGGGATGGAGGAGGCCCTGGAGCTGGTAGCGCCGCACTGCACCCCAAGGTGATGCACCCCCATTGCCAACCACACGAGAGTCAGCAGCAACATCTTGCTCATGGCTCAAAGCATGCTCCCACCTCGGGACCGTCCTGTCCCGTATCTGTCCAAGAGGCGCTTCGGCCGTCACCCTCCCCACCCCAACCAATGAAGCATCGCGTGAGGACCTCCTCGGCCAGGCGGCTTAGAGTCAGAAGGGTAAGCGTAAGGGGTAGAGGTGGGGAGGAGAAGCGGGGTGAAGGGTTGGTTTGTACAGAAATATTGATGATTTCAGACTAATGATCGGTTTAAATGTTTTTTATTTAACAAAACCTTGCAGCACATTGGCTCACATAGCTGCACCATTACACGCTGGTGATTCCTTATCAAAGGGTATAATCACACTTAACTTCAATCAACTTAAACTTTAACTGTCACCAAGGTGATGCCCACCATTAATGGATGACCTGCACACCCAGCAGTGTGTCAGCCTTGTACTCTCAGGCAAAGCCATCATTGATGAGCTCCTGACGTAAGGCTCTTGCAGCTATCATGCCACCATGGGCCCTTTCATGAGGTCTACAGGGGGGCGGGGGCATGGCTTCAGCGTCAGCCTGATTGTCTGGCCCAATGTCGGCGTCCGCCTCCTCATCCTCTCTCTGGTGAGGTGGACTGTCAGACTCATCAGGCAATTCCTGTCCCCTCCTGATAGCCAGGTTGTGTAGCATGGAGCAGACCACCACGAATTGAGCTACCTGCTCAGGGTGGTATTGGAGCTCGCCTCCTGAGTGGTCCAGGCATCTGAAGCGCTGCTTCAGCACTCCCAATGGTTTTCTCAACGATATTGCGAGTTGCTCTGTGGCTCTCGTTGTATTGCCTCGGCCTTGGTATGGGTGTCACGTGGTGGGGGGAAGGGGGGGCGGTCATCAGTCAGGTGGCGAGGCCATATCCTTTGTCACCAAGCATCCAGCATTGACCTTGTGGCTCATTGTTAAACAAGTCAGATACAGTGCTCTCACGCAGGATGTGCGCATCATGGATGTTGCCCGGAAATTGAGCATTCACAGCCAATATAATTTGCTGGTGTTCAACAACCAGCTGGACATTCAGGAAGTGGAATCCCTTTCAGTTCGTGAAAACCTCAGCATCCTGAAAAAGTGCCGACATCGCGATGTGCGTACAGTCTATTGCTCCCTGCACCTTGGGGAAGTTTGCAATTCTGGAAAATCCTAGTGCCTCCTGGTCATAGGAAAGCTGATCAAGTCCCTCCTGCGTGCGTACAGGGCTTCAGTGACCTGTCTAATGCAGCGATGTGCGACATGCTGAGAAAGTCCGCAAATGTCACCAGCTGTGTCCTGAAAAGAACCCGAGGCATAGAATGACAGTGCTGCGGTGACTTTGACCTCGATGGACAGTGCAGTTCTGATGGTGCTGGCAGGCTGCAGATCTGCCCTTATCAGCTGGCGTGCCTCAGTGATAACCTCATTGTGGAAGCGCAGTCTCCGAAGGCAGGTGGTGTCGGGCAAGTCGAGGTAAGAATGCTTCTCCTTGTACTTGCGGGGGGTGTAACGTCTGGTCCTCCTCATCTGTCTGTCACATCGTTCATTGGGCACATAATGCAGTGCAGTGTTCCTTCGGCGATGTTGAGTCTGCTGCATGTATTTGGTCACCAAGAGAGGGTGAGAAAGGACAGGCCCCATTGCAGTAGTTCTGTTTTCCACCCATTGCACACAAACAAGGAATGCCCCGATGAGCACACCTCTTCAATTCCAATCAGTCACAGTGTGGTCAAGATGTTGCTAGAGATGGTCACATCAACTCCAACGACCTGCAGAGCACATCCGAACTCCACTGAGGTTGAAGCATAGCAGCCGTTTAAAGGACGCGACATGTGATCTACAACATGGCGTCCATAACGCTGTGATTCGTCCCGGTTAGTTCCACTGTTTGTGGGCAGTTTTTTGAGCGAGCGATAATTGTGGGCAAAATGTGTGCGAGGTGGTGAAATTGACGATGGGCGATCTCCATTGCCGCTAGTTTGGGTAAACATGCTCTTTACGACAAAAAACAGTCGCCAGGTGTTAATATTGAATCTCGCCGTTAATTCCGTGCGGAAAGTAACGCTGGGCGATATTATGGGCATTGAATTCGCCCATTGTGCTGATTCCGCCCCAAAAAAGTGGGCGGGCGGTAATATTTTTTTCGGTGTTGAGCACATGGGGAAAGTAACGCTCGGCGATAAGTTTCCGAAAAATGCCCGCCATTTTCCATTTTGTGCCAAAATGGGCAATATATGGCCGTTATATGTCATTTCAGCGGTAAAATGGGCATTAAGTGGGCGTTAAGCAGGCAAAAAAAGTGGAGGTTTGAGCCCCAAGGCGTTTGTTAGAAACTATATATGGTTATGTGATTAAAACTCTGATGCGATAAATGCTGTGATTAAATGGTTGTGTTCAAATTGCAGACGAAAAGTCTCCTCGGACTAGATAGATGCTTAGAAATGCGAATGTCTTGGTTTCCTGTGGATGGTATGGCTTCTTTGTACTATATACAATCCCCCTGTTGCGAAGTGATTATCTATTGTTTTTAAGTTAAGACTTATGTATTTTATGTATAATCCTAAGGTAGGATTTGAAGTTAGCTTAACAGAACTGTTTGCGAAGACAATGGAAGGCAGTTGGTAGGATTTAGCGTAAACACACAGCAGTTTGCTATGTCATAAAGGAGGTAACACTGTGAAGCCATAAAGACCAGCATTTAAGGTTTTATAAATAAACTGTAACCCTAAATGCAGAGGTTTCTGACCTGGGCCTCATGGGACAAAGAAGGATACGGACGAAAGAGATAAGACACAAATTCCACAGGAAGGAAATCCTAGGAAAGTGTAAACAAAGAAAGACGTGGCTAAAATCATACTACATCTTTAGGGAGAGTTCTTGATTCAGAATCGAAACAAAGAAGTTGATACGGATAGCGAGTCTTTAGGGGAACCTCTGCAGGTCAAAAGGTCTTGTTAATATGCCGGTTCAGGCCCACCCCTAAAAATAGAACAAAAGTGACCTCCCGAAAGCTTGTACTCACAAATGGGAGAAGGAGGCTCCAAACGGAAGAGAGAGGGGGCTCCAGATGAAGGAGAAAGAAGGAGGCTCAAGATGATAGGAAGAGAATTACTCACGTGTGTCAATTGTCTGTCCGATTGGATCGTTATCAACTACTTGCCACGGTTGTATATTTTTGCTGTATAACTAATGTGTTATATTTCATCTTAAACTCTGATTAATCACAATATACTCACCATATTGGTTTGAACTTGAACCTGATTATTTAAAGAGACCAGAAACAGCCGTAAAGAGGTTATTTCTAACACTTTACATAGAATTACACAGAATATAGAGCACAGAAATTTTCTTTAGTGGGGGTGCCCAAAAGTGCGCACAGTACCCGAACATGGCCTAACCACTGCCCGGTACAAATTTATCTGTATTGCTTGACTCTTCATGCCTTTATTTATAAAACCCCAAATGCTGGTCTTTATGGTTTTATCGACCTGCACTCACATTTTCTGGGAATGATCTATTTGTACCCAGAGATCTCTCTAATCCTTCAGTATTTGTCCATCAAGTGTAAAGTCACATTTCTGCTTTTACTCCCAAAATCCATCACCTCACACCTCCATACTAAATTGCATATTCCACCTGTCTGCCCATTCCACTACCTTGTCTATGTCCTGCAAAACTCTTTTATAGCCCTTGCAATTTGGCAAACTCAATACTTTTATGTCATCAGCAAAGTTTGATATTGTGCTCCCAATGCCCAATCCAAATCATCTATGCAGTCACCAAGAACAAAAAAGTGGACTCAGCATTGATCCCCAGGGTATACCACTTCCAACCCTTCTTCAATGCAAGCAATATTCATTACCCAGGCCTGTTTCCTCACCATCAATACATTTTCTGTACATTTCCTCTTGTGCCATATGCTTGAATTTTTGCAACAAATCTTCTGAGACACCTCATCATATGCCTTATTAAAAATCCTTAAAAATTCCCACATCTATTGCACCCCCTTTCTCTTTATCTATCTCATTTGTCATGAGTTCTCCCAATCTCCCCATAACTTCAGCAGAAACTCCAGAGACAGAGAAAAGAGATTGGAGAAAGAGACGTAGAGGAATGTGGAAGAAAGAGATGAAAAGGAAGGGGAAAAAGGGGTGGATGAGGTCTGTGCAACTTTTATCGGGGTGGGGAAGTTGGAACGAAGAGAAGATGGATTGTCTGACAAAGAAGGCAAATGAGGTTTGGCTTTTGTCTAACTTGTGTTTGTGAGACTTTAATACTGTTTTCTGAAGGCAAGGGGGGGACGGGGTGAGTAATAATCAGCTTTCTGTTTTAGCAGTGTGTATTTGCAAAGTTCTGATTGGTCCCCTTGGAGGACAAGGCACACCCAGTAGTTTCTCTGGAATGTGTTATTAGATCATGCTTGCCTGAGTAATCAAGATCTTTACAATGTGTAAATTGATCCATTTATTGTGACAGCCAGGCTCCAGAGAGAGCTCACAGCTTACACTACTGCTTTCAGAGAACAGACAGGGCTCACCCTCTTGGGTTAGAACCTTCTCCCCACCAAATCCCCAACACTCCCTGACCTCCCCGCCACCCCCCCGCCCCGAGTTCCTGACCACGCCCCCCCTTTGATATCTTGAGACACAGTAAACACACATACTTGCACAAACATGACTGCTGGATAAGAACTGATGTAGCACATGGCTTTATTGTTATTACATCAGCAGTCCACTAGATGGCTTTACAACACGTCTCCCTCCTTATTGAAGAAGTTAAACATAACAAATAATCATTGTACATGACTTGCATGGTATACACAACTCTTGGTATACAGTTCTCAAATGGAACCCATTTTATGTTTCCAAATTCTACGACAGAATTCTGTAACACGAACAAAAGATAGGAACTTATCAGAAAAATTGAATCATCTCAACTTTCAACTCCTTCGACATCTATAGGTAAGATATGATTAATGTGAACAAACCTAACCTTTCCATGATCAAACATCTTGATCAAATATGTGTGAGGGCCACATATCTTTACTACTCTTCTTGGTAACCATTTTAACACTGACGTTGGTGCGTCTATGCTCCCAGTGGATTTGCAGGATCTTGCGGAGGCAGTGCTGGTGGTACTTCTCCAGTGCTTCGAGATGTCTGCTGTATCTAGTCCACGTGTCTGAGCCAACACCAGTGTTCTCGCTCAGGCCAACATCCGCAGCAATGAAGCATTGACCACGTTCGATCAGCTCTGTTGTGCGGACCACATTGTCCGAATGCCCGACATGAGACTCCCTAAGCAAGTGCTCTACTCGGAGCTCCGACACGACAAGCGAGCCCCAGGTGGGCAGAGGAAACGTTTCAAGGACATCCTCAAAGCTTCTTGATGAAGTGCAACATTCCCACCGGCACCTGGGAATCCCTGGACCAAGATCACCTAAACTGGAAGAAGAGCATCCGGGAGGATGCTGAGCACCGAGTCTCATCGTCAAGAGCATGCGGAAATCAAGCGCGGACAGCGGAAGGAGCGTGCGGCAAACCAGGCTCCCCATCCACCCTTTCCTTCAACCACTGTTTGCCCCACCTGTAACAGAGACTGTAATTCTTGCATTGGACTGTACAGTCCTAAGCAAACCTGAGGACTGGGAGAAATTTAGAATTCAGCAGAGGAGGAGAAAGGGTTTAATTAGGAGGGGGAAAATAGAGTATGAGTGTAAGCTTGCTGGGAACATAAAAACTGACTGTAAAAGCTTCTATAGATGTGAAGAGAACAAGATTAGTGAAGACAAACGTAGGTCCTTTGCAGTCAGAATCAGGTGAATTTATAATGGGGAACAAAGAAATGGCAGACCAACTGAACAAATACTTTGGTTCTGTCTTCACTAAGGAAGACACAAATAACCTTCCGGAAATACTAGGGGACCGAGGGTCTAGCAAGAAGGGGGAACTAAAGGAAATCCTTATTAGTCAGGAAATTGTGTTGGGGAAATTGATGGGATTGAAGGCCGATAAATTCCCAGGGTCTGATAGTCTGCATCCCAGAGTACTTAAGGAAGTGGCCCTAGAAATAGTGGATGCATTGGTGGTTATTTTCCAACATTCTATAGACTCTGGATCGGTTCCTATGGATTCAAGTGTAGCTAATGTAACCCCACTTTTTAAAAAAGGAGGGAGAGAGAGAGAGAAAATAGGGAATTATAGACCGGTTAGCCTGACATCAGTAGTGGGGAAAATGTTGGAATCAATTATTAAAGATGTAACAGCAGCGCATTGGAAAGCAGTGACAGGATAGGTCCAAGTCAGCATGGATTTATGAAAGGGAAATCATGCTTGACAAATCTTCGAGAATTTTTTGAGGATGTAACCAGTAAAGTGGACAAAGGAGAACCAATGGATGTGGTGTATTTGGACTTTCAAAAGGCTTTTGACAAAGTCCCACACAAGAGATTAGTGTGAAAACTTAAAGCACATGGTATTGGGGGTAATGTATTGATGTGGACAGAGAACTAGTTGGCAGACAGGAAGCAAAGACTAGGAATAAATGGGTCCTTTTCAGAATGGAAGGCAGTGACTAGCGGAGTACCGCAAGGTTCAATGCTGGGACCCCAGCTATTTACAATATACATTAATAATTTAGACAAAGGAATTGAATGTAATATCTCCCAAGTTTGCAGATGACACTAAGCTGGGTGGCAGAGTGAGCTGTGAGGAGGATGCTAAGAGGCTGCAGGGTGACTTGGACAGGTTAGGTGAGTGGGCAAATGCATGGCAGATGCAGTATAATGTTGATAAATGTGAGGTTATCCACTTTGGTGGCAAAAACAGAAAGGCAGAATATTATCTGAATGGTGACAGATTAGGAAAAGGGGAGGTGCAACAAGACCTGGGTGTCATGGTACATCAGTCATTGAAAGGTTGCATGCAGGTACAGCAGGCGGTGAAGAAGGCAAATGCATGTTGGCCTTCATAGCGAGAGGATGAGAGTATAGGAGCAGGGAGGTCTTGCTGTAGTTGTACAGGGCCTTGGTGAGGCCACACCTTGTATATTGTGTACAGTTTACGTCTCCTAATCTGAGGAAGGATATTCTTGCTATTGAGGGAGTGCAGCGAAGGTTCACCAGACTGATTCCCGGGATGGCAGGACTGACATATGAGGAGAGACTGGATCGACTAGGCTTATATTCAATGGAATTTAGAAGAATGAGAGGGGATCTCATAGAAACATATAAAATTCTGACGGGATTGGACAGGTTAGATGCAGGAAGAATGTTCTCGATGCTGGGGAAGTCCAGAACCAGGGGTCACAGTCTAAAGATAAGGGGTAAGCCATTTAGGACCAAGATGAGGAGAAACTTATTCACTCAGAGAATTGTGAAACTGTGGAATTCTCTACCACAGAAAATTGTTGAGGCCAGTTCGTTAAATATATTCAAAAGGGAGTTAGATGTGGCCCTTACGGCTAAAGGGATCAAGGGGTATGGAGAGAAAGCAGGAATGGGATACTGAAGTTCCATGATCATATTGAATGGTGGTGCAGGCTCAAAGGGCCGAATGGCCTACTCCTGCACCTATTTTCTATGTTTCTATGTCACCTGAGAACTCACATTTACATAGAAAATAGGAGCAGTAGGCCATTCGGCCCTTCGAGCCTGTACCACCATTCAATATGATCATGGCTGATCCTCTATCTCAACATCATATTCCCACTTTTTCCCCATACTCCTTTTGTGTCTAGAAATCTATCTATCTCCTTCTTAAATATATTCAGTGACTTGGCTTCCACAGCCTTCTGTGGTAGAGAATATCACAGGTTCACTACCCTTCGAATGAAGAAATTTCTCCTCATCTCAGTCCTAAATTTCCTATCCTGTATCTTGAGACTGTGACCCCTTCTTCTAGATTTCCCAGCAATGGGAAACATCCTCCCCGCATCCAGTCTGTCCAACCCCGTTAGAATTTTATACGTTTCAATGAGATCCCCTCTCATTCTTCTAAACTCTAGTGAATACAGGCCTAGTCGACCCAATCTCTCTTCATACGACAGTCCTGCCATCCCAGGAATCATTCTGGTGAACCTTTGCTGCACTCCCTCTGTGGCAAGTATATCCTTTCTTAGGTAAGAAGACCAAAACTGCACACAATACTCCAGGTGCGGTCTCACCAAGGCCCTGCATAACTGTAGTAAGACATCCTTGCTCCTGTACTCAAATTCTCTTGTAATGAAGGCCAACATACCATTTGCCTTCCTAACTGCTTGCTGCATCTGCATGTTTGCTTTCAATGACTGGTGTACAAGGACACCCAGGTCCCTTTGTACATCGACATTTTCCAAGCATTCACTATTTAAATAATATCTTGCCTTCATGTTTTTCCTACCAAAGTGGATAACTTCGCATTTATACACGTTTTACTGCATCGACCATGTGTTTGCCCACTCACTCAACCTATCTAAATCGCCTTGCAGCGTCTTTGCATCCTCCTCACAACTCACAATCCCACCTAGTATTGTATCGTCAGCAAACTTGGAAATATTACATTTGGTTCCCTCATCCAAATCATTATATATGGCATGCAGGTACAGCAGGCGGTTAAGAAAGCAAATGGCATGTTGGCCTTCATAGCGAGGGGATTTGAGTACAGGGGCAGGGAGGTGTTACTACAATTGTACAGGGCCTTGGTGAGGCCACACCTGGAGTATTGTGTACAGTTTTGGTCTCCTAACTTGAGGAAGGACATTCTTGCTATTGAGGGAGTGCAGCGAAGGTCCACCAGACGGATTCCCGGGATGGCGGGACTGACCTATCAAGAAAGACTGGATCAACTGGGCTTGTATTCACTGGAGTTCAGAAGAATGAGAGGGGATCTCATAGAAACGTTTAAAATTCTGACGGGTTTAGACAGGTTAGATGCAGGAAGAATGTTCCCAATGTTGGGGAAGTCCAGAACCAGGGGTCACAGTCTAAGGATAAGAGGTAAACCATTTAGGACCGAGATGGAGGAGAAACTTCTTCACCCAGAGAGTGGTGAACCTGTGGAATTCTCTACCACAGAAAGTTGTTGAGGCCAATTCACAAAATATATTCAAAAAGGAATTAGATGTAGTCCTTACTACTAGGGGGATCAAGGGGTATGGCAAGAAAGCAGGAATGGGGTACTGAAGTTGCATGTTCAGCCATGAACTCATTGAACGGCGGTGCAGGCTTGAAGGGCCGAATGGCCTACTCCTGCACCTATTTTCTATGTTTCTATATATTGGGCCAAAGCACTGATCCCTGTGGTACCCCACTAGTCACTGCCCGCCACCCCAAAAAGGACCCATTTATTCCTACTCTCTGGGCTAGATCCTCCACTTTTGAAAATGGGCATTACCGCAAGCGATATAAAATAAAATGGTCGGTAGCGTTAAATTTTTCTAACCTTCTTCCGTAAAGTGTGGCCGTCCTTAGCAACGGCATGGCAACACTCGACTCCTGCGATTCTGGAGGTCAAGGGTCACCATGGCATGCGCAGAAGAGGAGACAGAGAGAGAGGGAGCTCAGAGGGACTGAAGGATTGGCTGTTTTGGGAGGAAGGAGGGAGACTTTAGAGTTTCACAGTGTTATGTATGCAATAAAGATTCAAACTGAGTACTGTTTAACTAAACAAGGTACAACCTTGCTTCTGCTTTATTTTGGCCCAAAGTGCCTGACTCTCAAAATGGCTGGCCTTTTATACCAGAGCAGCGCCATGTGTGCTGCTCAGTGGCCTCCAACAATGGCACCATCTGGTGGCTACAAACAGCATGTACAAACATGACAATACCATCTTTTGAGATCTTATCCCAGTCTTTCACAGGTTGAGACAGTCCGGTGCTTCACGCTCCCGGCTTGACCGTCTCAGTTCGATTCCGGCCTTGGATGAGTGTGCAGAGTCTGTTGTGGCTGCTGGCTGACTTGTTGGGGGTGGCAGTAGCCATGTCAGGAATTGCAAGTCCATTTTTATTGAACAAGTCCGTGATGGAAATTCTGGGTTCACTGATGACCCTTGAGTCCACTGAAGGCTGCTGGCAGGTTGGTCGTCGACAGTTTCTTCAGCCAACTGTTCTGGCTCGTCATTTTGTTTCAGCTTTGTTTGATCAAAGCATTTCCTGCAAGTTTGCCCATTCTTGAGCTTAATAAAAAATGCTCTGTTACCCTCCTTGGCCATGACCATACCAGCGATCCATTTGGGACCCTGACCATAATTCAATACATATACAGGATCATTAACAGAAATCTCGCTTGACACAGTTGTGCGATCGTGGTACCCTTGTTGACTCTGTCTTCTATATTCAACATGATTACTTAAATCCGGGTGTACAAGAGATAGCTTGGTCTTAAGACCTCTTTTCATCAGGAGTTCAGCAGGCGAGACCCTTGAGAGTGTGTGGGGTCTTGTCCTGTAACTCAGTAGTATGCAAGACAAGCGGGTCTGCAGTGACCCTTGCGTTATTCTCCTCATGCTTTGCTTGATAATTTGTACTGCACGTTCTGTTTGCCCGTTGGACATAGGCTTGAATGGTGCTGACCGTACATGTTTTATGCCGTTGAGTTTTACAAACTCCTGAAACTCCTGACTGGTGAAGCACGGCCCATTATCGCTCACCACTATGTCAGGCAGACCATGTGTCGCGAACACGACATTGAGATTCTCTATAATTGTCGTGGACGTACTGGATTATGCATTCTATCCACTTCGAATAAGCATCCACCACCACTAAAAACATCTTGCCCAGGAAGGGACCTGCAAAATCTACATGGATCCTGGACCAAGGTTTGGATGGCCATGACCACAGACTCCGCTGGTGCTTTGCTGAGCTGCATGCAGATGTTGCACTGATGCATCTATGCTTCCAGCTCAGAATCAATTCCTGGCCACCATACGTGCGATCTGGCCTTCATCATCACTGTTGCGTCCTTAGATGCTCTAATAATGACTCCATTACGCAATGTGTTGTACTTGAACTGCAGTGACCATAGTCCTTTATTTGCTAACTCCAGAGTGAGGATCACACCTGGTGGCCTGCCTTTTATACTAGGCCAGGCATACGCAAGGGTCACTGCAGACCCGCTTGCCTTGCATACCTACAAGTCTCCCACTGCTGTGCCCTCTGGTGGCACACTTTGTGATAGTAACAACAGTAGCCATGTAGGATACATGACATCACTCTCCCCTAAGCCTTTAGTGCAAATCGCCTCTGCATTGATAGAGCTAAGCCCAGAGCACAATCTGGGCTCTATCTGATTGACCCTTGGCGGGTCGTTTCAATCTTGGGTGAATGGTTGGTGCAGTAGAGTGCTGGTGCTTGCTGTTTGTGAGCGTCCATGATAACTACATTCTCCCCCACCCTCCAGCCCCCCACATATAGATTATGTCGAGGCTCATTGCATTCATATACATTCAAGTTCAGAAAAACAAGGTTTGCATTACATTTGTGGTTCCGTTGTGAGACAAGTACGTTAGACTGGTGAAATATATTATCGATGCGGTGACCGGTGTGCAAGGACAAACTAGTTCCAGAACTGCTAGATGGTGTCCCTGCCGTCTGGTGGTGGCGTGGTGCCCAGTGCTGGCAGTGGGAACCTGGTTGGATCAAGTTGCCTGCACTTGGGGCTGTTGCCATGGTTCCTAGCGTCGGGCAGGTTCACAGATGCCTGTGCCCTCCCTGTCCTTTCTTTGCACCCTGGGTTGCTGCCGCTCCCTGAGAAGCTCTCATCTAGCAGTGCACAGGGAACTGCTGACTCGCTGGCCTGGGCCTGGGATCCTGGCTGGACCCAGTCCCCTTTGGGGGGGCTGTAGCGGGTGACCCTTCGTTTACAGGTATGGCCTTGGTGGCGATGGGATCTGGGGACTGCACCTTAGCACAATCTGCTCTTTCAGACTCGTGGCAGTTGATGCCATCGGGTGCCTGAGAGGTGGAGCTGATCAGGGGCAGGGTATCGATACCGGGTCGTTGCCCTGCCGAGGTCACTTGCTCTGCAGCTCGTGTGTGTTGGCTGCTTGTGGCCACACTCCATGGTGCATAACTCTGGTCCCGGGGATGCAGGCTATAGCATTGGGTAGCTCGCTGGACCTGTGTGCTCCTGATGGGGGTCTGCCTGCTGCATTGGCTGCATGCAGTTGAAATCCTACATTGCACAACGTTTCGTTAGTTATGATGGATACTCTGTAGTTCCGATTGCGATTGCGCGACTTTTCCTTGCTTATTGCATGTACACAACTCTGATAGTCAGTTACACATCTTGTCTCTAACTTAGTTATTAAGTTGCTTGAGTGTGTGGAACTGTCCCTTTAATTGTAGTGAGTTGCAGGCCTCCTTTAAGAGAGCCTTGCTTGCTTTACCCCAATCCTCTTCTCTGTTTGGTGCCACGTGTTACTCCATCAGCGTTGTACCTCGTGGTCTGGCTGCGACCATCTTTTTCTCCAGCGCCTCCCCTCGTGGATTGGGTGCCATCTTTCCTCCATCCACGATGTCAACTGCAGTGATCCTCTTTTGCCCAGGTTCTGCCTCCGAAACTGGGAAGTCGCCTTTGGATCCGATTTTCTTCCTCCAGAGTCCTGCCACTAGAGCCTGGAAGGTGCGTTCGGGTCGTCTCAGCTGGATCATCTCCACACAGTCGTGCTGAGTGGTCTGTGCCTCGGGTGCTGTGCTGGTCTGCTCTCTGGTGCCGGGTCCACCCTGAAGTGAGGGCTTGCTGTGCCTCCGAATGCAGAGGATGGCGATCGCTGGAGGGTTGAAGTCTTCCCACTTCCAATGGATCTTCTCCATCCATCTTCTGCTGAGCAGCGTTGGTCCATCACCTGCAACAATCCACAAAGGTAACTTGTGCACCGCGCCATCATGGAGTACCTTTACATTCGCACTACCAACGACTGGGATAATTTCATCGGTGTAGGTGCGCAGCTTTGTCTGAACCGGGACCAACTTGGGTCGTTCAGCTTGATTGAGAGGCTATGGAACAAAGGCTTCTTGATTCATTACTGACTGCCTTGCCCCCGTGTCCACTTCCATGAAGACTGGAACGCCATCTAGCTCGACTTCCATGTTCAGCGGGGAGCACTCGGTGGTGCAGGTAAATGTTATGTATGTAGAAAGAGTCAGACTGAAAAGTGGGCTCAAAGTAAAGTGTGACCGTAGTCTTTTATTGCAGGTCTCCAGAGTGCCTCTCCAACCTGTGAGGCCTCCTTAAATATCTGTGCTCCCAAGGGATTGTGGGATCCCTTGGGACTCTCGGGGATGAGCCCTCTGGTGGCTGTACGGAGTAAATACAAGTTTACATATAACAGTAAACATGCCATATACCTCATCGTGGGGCTAAGCTACCTCTTTGCCTATCGTTTCATAATCCACGCTGGATTCATGGCCATCAGCAGATTCTTCATCGACACAGTGAGTCATATTTCTCTTAAACATTCGCTGGAGGTCCATACATAGTCTTTAAAGCGGCACTGGTGAGGCCTGTGATTCCTTCCACAATGCCAACATGGAGCTACTCGATTAGCTCCCCCCTCGGCGGATTCTGAGTTAAGGGACTCGGGAGGCCTGTTCTCTCTTCCGAGAAGGTTCGTGCTCTACAGTCCAGCCTCTAAACGGCACCACTCCATGTACAGTACCTGCCGGGTTTGAGTTCCAAGGGTGAGTCTTCTGCCTAGAGCCGCAGCTCGAGGTCATGAATGCCTGGCCTTCTGCAGTGTGACTGTGGTATCCGCCGACAGTAGCTTATGAAGGCCCTCATGCCCAATTCCAATGACAAAAATGTCCTGCAGCGCTTCGTTGAGGTGGTTGCCAAACTCGCACGGTGCTGCCAGCCTCCCGAGGTCTGCGACGTATTTTGCGATTACCTAGCCTTTGGTGATTGTAGAACCGGTGTCTGGCTGTGAGGATGCTCTCCTTGGGCTTGAGTTACTCATGGATCAGGGTTATAAGCTCCTTGTATGTCTTGGTCGTTGTTTTCGCTGGTGCCAGCAAGTCCCTGATGAGGCTATAGATGGTGGGCTCACAACTGGTTAGCAAGATAGCTCGGCGCTCATCAACCAGTGTGGCCGGGTCGTCTCCTGCCAGGTTATTTGCTGTGAAGAAATGGTCGAATCTCTCCACAATGGGGTCCCAATCATCACCATCGGCGAACTGCTACAACGTTCCAAGGGTAGCCATTTTTGTGAGAAAGTTCGTAATCTCGTCGCCAATTGTTGTGTCCTTGGATGCTCCAATAATGACTCCATTACGCAATGTGTTGTACTTGAACTGCAGTGACCTTAGTCCTTTATTTTCTAACTCCAGAGTGAGGATCACACCTGGTGGCCTGCCTTTTATACTAGGCCAGGCACACCTGTACAGGTAACCTACAAGTCTCCACTGCTGTGCTCTCTGGTGGCACACCTTGTGATAGTACCAAGAGTAGCATTAAAAAAGGGGACAAGTCCGACTGTGGCAACTACAGGAGAATCTCCCTGTTATCAGCCACTGGGAAAGTTGTCGCTCGAGTTCTCCTCAATCGTCTTCTCCCTACGGCCGAGGAGCTCCTCCCGGAATCACAATGCGGATTTCGTCCCCTACGGAGCACAACAGACATGATAGAAAATAGGTGCAGGAGTAGGCCATTCGGCCCTTCGAGCCTGCACCGCCAGTCAATGAGTTCATGGCTGAACATGCAACTTCAGTACCACATTCCTGTTTTCTCGCCCTTGAGCCCCCTAGTAGTAAGGACGATGTCTAACTCCTTTTTGAATATATTTAGTGAATTAGCCTCAACAACTTCCTGTGGTAGAGAATTCCACAGGTTCACCACTCTCTGGGTGAAGAAGTTTCTCCTCATCTCGGTCCTAAATGGCTTACCCATTATCCTTAGACTGTGACCCCTGGTTCTGGACATCCCCAACATTGGGAACATTCTTCCTGCATCTAACCTGTCTAAACAAGTCAGAATTTTAAACGTTTCTATGAGATCCCCTCTCATTCTTCTGAAATCCAGTGAATACAAGCCCAGTTGATCCAGTCTTTCTTGATAGGTCAGTCCCGCCATCCCGGGAATCAGTCTGGTGAACCTTCGCTGCACTCCCTCAATAGCAAGAATGTCCTTCCTCAAGTTAGGAGACCAAAACTGTACACAATACTCCAGGTGTGGCCTCACCAAGGCCCTGTACAATTGTAGTAACACCTCCCTGCCCCTGTACTCAAATCCCCTCGCTATGAAGGCCAACATGCCATTGCTTTCTTAACCGCCTGCTGTACCTGCATGCCAACCTTCAATGACTGATGTACCATGACATCCAGGTCTCATTGCACCTCCCCTTTTCCTAATCTGTCACCATTCAGATAATAAGTCTGTCTCTGTTTTTACCACCAAAGTGGATAACCTCACATTTATCCACATTATACTTCATCTGCCATGCATTTGCCCACTCACCTAACCTATCCAAGTCACTCTGCAGCCTCATAGCATCCTCCTCGCAGCTCACACTGCCACTCAACTTAGTGTCATCCGCAAATTTGGAGATACAACATTTAATCCCCTCGTCTAAATCATTAATGTACAATGTAAACAGCTGGGGCCCCAGCACAGAACCTTGCGGTTCCCCACTAGTCACTGCCTGCCATTCTGAAAAGTCCCCATTTACTCCTACTCTTTGCTTCCTGTCTGCCAACCAGTTCTCAATCCACGTCAGCACACTACCCCCAATCCCATGTGCTTTAACTTTGCACATTAATCTCTTGTGTGGGACCTTGTCGAAAGCCTTCTGAAAGTCCAAATACACCACATCAACTGGTTCTCCCTTGTCCACTCTACTGGAAACATCCTCAAAAAATTCCAGAAGATTTGTCAAGCATGATTTCCCTTTCACAAATCCATGCTGACTTGGACCTGTCATGTCACCTCTTTCCAAATGCACTGCTATGACATCCTTAATAATTGATTCCATCATTTTACCCACTACCGATGTCAGGCTGACCGGTCTATAATTCCCTATTTTCTCTCTCCCTCCTGTTTTTAAAAAGTGGGGCTACTTTGGCTACCCACCACTCCATAGGAACTGCTCCAGAGTCTATGGAATGTTGGAAAATGACTGTCAATGCATCCCCTATTTCCAAGGCCACCTCCTTAAGTACTCTGGGATGCAGACCATCAGACCCTGGGGATTTATCGGCCTTCAATCCCATCAATTTCCCCAACACAATTTCCCGACTAATAAGGATTTCCCTCAGTTCCTCCTTCTTACGAGACCCTCTGACCCCTTTTATATCCGGAAGGTTGTTTGTGTCCTCCTTAGTGAATACCGAACCAAAGTACTTATTCAATTGGTCTGCCATTTCCTTGTTCCCAGTTATGACTTCCCCTGATTCTGACTGCAGGGGACCTACGTTTGTCTTTACTAACCTTTTTCTCTTTACATATCTATAAAAGCTTATGCAGTCCATTTTAATGTTCCCTGCAAGCTTCCTCTCATACTCTATTTTCCCTGCCCTAATCAAACTATTCACTGGAGTTCAGAAGAATGAGAGGGGACCTCATAGAAACGTTTAAAATTCTGACAGGGTTAGACAGGTTAGATGCAGGAAGAATGTTCCCAATGTTGGGGAAGTCCAGAACCAGGGGTCACAGTCTAAGGATAAGGGGTAAGCCATTTAGGACCGAGATGCGGAGGAACTTCTTCACCCAGAGAGTGGTGAACCTGTGGAATTCTCTACCACAGAAAGTTGTTGAGGCCAATTCACTAAATATATTCAAAAAGGAGTTAGATGAGGTCCTTACTGCTAGGGGGATCAAGGGGTATGGCGAGAAAGCAGGAATGGGGTACTGAAGTTGAATGTTCAGCCATGAACTCATTGAATGGCGGTGCAGGCTAGAAGGGCCGAATGGCCTACTCCTGCACCTATTTTCTATGTTTCTATGTTTCTAAACCCTTTGTCCTCCTCTGCTGAGTTCTAAATTTCTCCCAGTCCCCGGATTCGCTACTATTTCTAGCCAATTTGTATGCCACTTCCTTGGCTTTAATACTATCCCTGATTTTCCTTGATAGCCACGGTTGAGCCACCTTCCCTTTTTTATTTTTACGCCTGACAGGGATGTACAATTGTTGTATTTAATCCATGCGGTCTCTAAATGTCTGCCATTGCCCATCCACTGTCAACCCCTTAAGTATCATTCGCCAATCTATCCTAGCCAATTCACGCCTCATACCTTCAAAGTTACCCTTCTTTAAGTTCTGGACCATGGTCTCTGAATTAACTGTTTCATTCTCCATCTTAATGTAGAATTCCACCATATTATGGTCACTCTTTCAAGGGGCCTCGCACAACGAGATTGCTAATTAATCCTCTCTCATTACACAACACCCAGTCGAAGATGGCCTCCCCGCCAGTTGGTTCCTCGACATATTGAAAAACCATCCCTTATGCACTCCAGGAAATCCTCCTCCACCGTATTGTTTCCAGTTTGGTTAGCCCAATCTATATGCATATTAAAAAGTCACCCATGATAACTGCTGCACCTTTATTGCATGCATCCCTAATTTCCTGTTTGATGCCCTCCCCAACTACTGTTTGGAGGTCTGTACACAACTCCCACTAGCGTTTTCTGCCCCTTGGTATTCCGTAGCTCCACCCATACCGATTCCACATCATCCAAGCTAATGTCCTTCCTTACAATTGCATTAATTTCCTCTTTAATCAGCAACGCCACCCCGCCTCCTTTTCCTTTCTGTCTATCCTTCCTAAATGTTGAATACCCTTGGATGATGAGTTCCCAGCCTTGGTCACCCTGGAGCCATGTCTCCGTGATGCCAACCACATTGTATCCGTTAACTGCTATCTGCACAGTTAATTCATCCACCTTATTCCGAATACTCCTCGCATTGAGGCACAGAGCCTTCAGGCTTGCCTTTTTAACATACTTTGACCCTTGACAATTTTGATGCAAAGTGGCCCTTTTTGTTTTTTGCCTTCGGTTTCTCTACCCTCCACTTTTACTCATCTCATCTCCTTTCTGTCTTTTGCTTCTGTCTCCATTTTGTTTCCCTCTGTCTCCCTGCATTGGTTCCCATCTCCCTGCCATATTAGTATAACTCCTCCCCAACAGCACTAACAAACACTCCTCCTAGGACATTAGTTCCGGTCCTGCCTCGGTGCAGACTGTCTGGTTTGTAATGGTCCCACCTCCCCCAGAACCGGTTCCAATGCCCCAGGAATTTGAATCCCTCCCTGCTGCATCACTGCTCAAGCCACGTATTCATCTGAGCTATCCTGCGATTCCTCTGACTAGCACGTGGCACTGGTTGCAATCCCGAGATTACTACTTTTGAGGTCCTACTTTTTAATTTAGCTCCTCGCTCCTTAAATTCGTCTCGTAGGACCTCATCCCATTTTTTACCTATATCGTTGGTACCAATGTGCACCACGACAACTGGCTGTTCACCCTCCCTTTTCAGAATGTCCTGCACTCGCTCCAAGACATCCTTGACCCTTGTACCAGGGGTCTCGGTTGCGGCCACAGAAACGCCTATCTATTCCCCTTACAATTGAATCCCCTATCACTATCGCTCTCCCACTCTTTTTCCTGCCCTCCTGTGCAGCAGAGCTAGCCACGGTGCAATGAACTTGGCTGCTGCTGCTCCCCCCTGATGAGTCATCCCTCTCAACAGTTCTCAAAGCAGTGTATGTTTTGCAGGGGGATGCCCGCAGCGGACCCCTGCACTACCTTCCTTGCACTACTCTTCCTGTTGGTCTTCCATTCCCTATCTGGCTGTGGACCCTTTACCTGTGGTAAGACCAACTCGCTACACGTGCTATTCACGTCATTCTCAGCATCGTGGATGCTCCAGAGTGAATCCACCTTCAGCTCCAATTCCGCAACGTGGAGCTGGTGGCGGATACACTTCCCGCACACGTAGTTGTCAGGGACACTGGAGGCGTCCCTGATTTCCCACATGGTACAGGAGGAGCACAACATGCGTCCGAGCTCTCCTGCCATGACTTAACCCTTAGATTAACTTAAATTGGCAACAACAGTGCTACAAGTTACTCACTGATATAGCAGAGAAAAAAGAAAAACTACTTACCAGTCACCAGCCAATCACTTACCCCCTTGGCTGTGACGTCACCTTTCTATTTCTTTCTCCTTCTTTTTTGCCTTCTCCCTGTAGCTGCACAAGCACACCTTTTGTAGGCCTCTCTGACTCACTGACTCCCGACTCAGCGTGACAGTTGCAGGAAAAATGCAGGGAGCAGCACCAGCCCTTGTACATGGCCTTTTTCGATCTTACAAAGGCCTTTGACACGGTCAACCATGCGGGTCTATGGAGCCAGTTTCGGATGCCCCCAAAAGTTGTCAACATCCTTCGTCTGCTTCACGATGACATGTAGACCGTGATCCTTACCAATGGATCCATTACAGACCTAATCCACATCCGGACCGGGGTCAAACAAGGCTGCGTCATCGCTCCAACCCTCTTCTCAATCTTCCTCGCTGCCATGTTCCACCTCATAATCAACAAGCTTTCCGCTGGAGTGGAACTAAACTACAGAACTAATGGGAAGCTGCTTAACCTACCCCGCCTCCAGGCCAGGTCCAAGATCACCCCAACCTGTCGCTGAGCTGCAGTATACGGACGACGCCTGCATCTGTGCACATTCAGAGGCTGAACTCCAGGATATAGTCAATGTATTCACTGAGGCATATGAAAGCATGGGCCTTACGCTTAACATCCGTAAGACAAAGGTCCTTCACCAGCCTGTCATCGCCGCACAGCACTGCCCTCCAATCATCAAGATCCACGGTGCAGCCCTGGACAAAGTGGACCATTTCCCATATCTCGGGAGCCTCATATCAACAAAGGCAGATATTGATGCGGAAATTCAGCATCGCCTCCAGTGCGCCAGTGCAGCCTTCGGCCGTCTGAGGAAAAGAGTGTTTGAAGACCAGGTCCTCAAATCTACCACCAAGTTCATGGTCTACAGGGCAGTAGTAATATCCACCCTCCTGTATGGATCTGAGGCATGGACGATATATAGAAGGCACCTCAAGTCGCTGGAGATATATCACCAACGATGTGTCCGCAAGATCCTGAAAATCCCCTGGGAGGACAGGCGCACCAACATCAGTGTCCTCGACCAGGCTAACATCCCCAGTATTGAAGCACTGACCACACTCGATCAGCTTCGCTGGGCAGGCCACATAGTTCGCATGCCCAATACGAGACTCCCGAAGCAAATGATTTATGCGGAGCTCCTTCATGGTAAATGAGCCAAAGGAGGACAGTGCAAACATTATAAGGACACCCTCAAAGCCTCCCTGGTAAAGTGCGACATCACCACTGACACCTGGCCGAAGACCGCTCGAGGTGGAGAAAGTCCATCCGGGAGGGCGTTGAGTTCTTCGAGTCTCAACGCAAAGAGCAAGAAGAGGCCAAGCGCAGGCAGCGAAAGGAGCGCGCCGCAAACCAGCCCCACCCACCCCTTCCCTCAACGAATGTCTATCCCCCCTGTAACAGGGTCTGTGGCTCTTGTATCGGACTGTTCAGCCATCAAAGATCTCACTTTGGGAGTGGAAGCAAGTCCTCCTCGATTCCGAGGGACTGCCTATGATGAGGATCCATGACAATCACTATACCAGGATATGTGCTGTGTAACTCACGCATAAACTTCTCTCTCCCTTTCTTAGGCATTACAACTTGATTGCCCCACAATATGCAATCTGCTTGAATAGACAGTTCGTCCTTGCGACGAATGTACGGTTTGGCCTCCTCGCACATTTGCTTAGGTATGGCAGACCAATCCCCTTTGGAGGATGCAACCCTTTACCACCGATAATATCGGGTCCTGGCTGGTCCAGGTCTTAACTTGTTGAGCCGTGAAAGGGATACCTTCACTCTCAAAAGCATCCATGATTAACATTAAATCTGCCGGTTGTGGCATTTTCACCTCTGGTGTGGGCAACAGCAACCGGCTCAAAGCATCAGCACAATTCTCTGTGCCAGGTCTGTGGCGAATGACAATTATAGGCAGATAAAGTCAGCGCCCACCTTTTGATGCAGGATGAAGCGTTGGTATTGATACTTTGCTCTCAGAAAACAACAAAATGAGCGGCTTGTGATCGGTCTCTAATTCAAACCTCAGACCGAACAGGTATTCATGCATCTTAACACCGTACACACGCTAAAGCTCCTTTTTCTACCATACTGTAGGCTCTTTCTGCTTTAGACAAACTTTTGGATGCATATGCGTCAGGTTGAAGTTTCCCCGACCCATTGGCTCGTTGTAACACTCAACCAATTCCATATGACGATGCGTCACAGGCCAAAACTAAAACGTTATAATGTAGCAGCAGATTGGTGGCTTTCTCGAAAGCTCTCTCTTGCAATGCGCCCTACACCCAAGTTGTTGCCTTTTCTCAATAGTATGTGCAGTGGTTCAAGTAACGTACTCAATTTAGGTGAGAAGTTACCGAAGTAGTTGAGTAGACCCAGGAACGAACGCAGCTCCGTCACGTTCTGCAGCTTGAATGCATTCTTGATGGCTTTGGTTTTCACGTCAGTAGGTCTGATGCCATCAGCGGCGATTTTCCTCCCAAGGAATTCGACCTCCGGTGCCATGAAGCCGCACTTCGAACGTATAAGTCTGAGTCCCACTCTCTCCAAAGGCAGAACCTCTTAGAACATAAGAACATAAGAATTTGGAACAGGAGTAGGCCATCTAGCGCCTCGAGCCTGCTCCGCCACTCAACAAGATCATGGCTGATCTGGCCGTGGACTTAGCTCTACTTACCCGTCCACTCCCCATAACCCTTAATTCCCTCATTGGTTAAAAATCTATCTGTGATTTTAATACATTCAATGAGCCAGCCTCAACTGCTTCCTTGGGCAGAGAATTCCACAGATTCACAATCCTCTGGGAGAAGAAATTACTTCTCAACTCGGTTTTAAATTGGCTCCCCGTATTTTGAGGCTGTGCCCCCTAGTTCTAGTCTCCCCGACCCGTGGAAACAACCTCTCTGCCTCTATCTTGTCTATCCCTTTCATTATTTTAAATGTTTCTATAAGATCACCCCTCATCCTTCTGAACTCCAACGAGTAAAGACCCAGTCTACTCAATCTATCATCATAAGGTAACCCCCTCATCTCCGGAATCAGCCTAGTGAATCGTCCCTGTACCCCCTCCAAAGCTAGTATATCCTTCCTTAAGTAAGGTGACCAAAACTGCACGCAGTACTCCAGGTGCGGCCTCACCAATACCCTGTACAGTTGCAGCAGGACCTCCCTGCTTTTGTACTCCATCCCTCTCGCAATGAAGGCCAACATTACATTCGCCTTCCTGATTACCTGCTGCACCTGCAAACTAACTTTTTGGGATTCATGCACAAGGACCCCCAGGTCCCTCTGCACCGCAGCATGTTGTAATTTCTCCCCATTCAAATAATATTCCCTTTTACTGTTTTTTTCTCCACGGTGGATGACCTCACATTTTTCGACATTGTATTCCATCTGCCAAACCTTAGCCCATTCACTTAACCTATCTAAATCTCTGTCTCTCTCTCTGTCCTCTACACAACCCGCTAATCTTTGTGTCATCTGCAAATTTCGTTACACTGCACTCTATCCCCTCTTCCAGGTCATCTATGTATATTGTAAACAGTAGTGGTCTCAGCACCGATCCCTGTGGCACACCACTAACCACCGATTTCCAACCTGAAAAGGACCCATTTATCCCGACTCTCTGCTTTCTGTTAATTCTCGATCCATGCTAATTCATTTCCTCTGACTCCGCGCACCTTTATCTTCTGCAGTAACCTTTTGTGTGGCACCTTATCGAATGCCTTTTGGAAATCTAAATACACCACATCCATCGGTATACCTCTATCCACCATGCTCGTTATATCCTCATAGAATTCCAGTAAATTAGTTAAACATGATTTCCCCTTCATGAATCCATGTTGCGTCTGCTTGATTGCATTATTCCTATCTAGATGTCCCGCTATTTCTTCCTTAATGATAGCTTCAAGCATTTTCCCCACTACAGATGTTAAACTAACCGGCCTATAGTTACCTGCCTTTTGTCTGCCCCCTTTTTTTAAAGAGGTGTTACATTAGCTGCTTTCCAATCCGCTGGTACCTCCCCAGAGTCCAAAGTATTTTTGGTAGATTATAACGAATGCATCTGCTATAACTTCCGCCATCTCTTTTAATATCCTGGGATGCATTTCATCAGGACCAGGGGACTTGTCTACCTTGAGTCCCATTAGCCTGTCCAGCACTACCCCCCTAGTGATAGTGATTGTCTCAAGGTCCTCCTTTCCCACATTCCCGTGACCAGCAATTTTTGGCATGGTTTGAGAGTCTTTCACTGTGAAGACCGAAGCAAAATAATTGTTTAAGGTCTCAGCCATTTCCACATTTCCCATTATTCAATCCCCCTTCTCATCTTCCAGGTTGTTCAGATTTTCCTTGGAGTCACGACCGGTGATCAGGATGTCATCTTGGAACACGACAGTTCTGGGAATGGACTTCAGTAGACTTTCCATATTCCTCTGGAATATTGCTGCAGCAGAGTGAATTCCAAATGGGCACCTTTGGTAAATACAGTCCTTTGTGTGTGTTAATGCACGCAAGTCTATTCGACGTCTCGACCAACTCCTGCATCATATTGACCGACGTCAAGTCCAGTTTTGTGAACGACCTCCCTCCGGCTGGCATCGCAAACAAGTCATCAGCCGTTATTAACGGGTACTGATCTTATTTCGAAACACTGTTGATCGTAGCCTTGTAGTTTCCACAGATTCTGACTGTGCCATCACTTTTCAGCACAGGAACAATGGGGCTGGACCATTCATTAAATTCGACCAGTGATATGATCTCTTCATGCTGGAGTCTGTCCAGTTCATTTTCGACCATATCCCTCATGTACGGCACTGCCCGAGCTTTTATGATGGATAGGTCTTGCATCTGAGTCCACGTGTCTCTGCACCTTGGCTCCCGTGAAGTTGCCGATACCCGGTTTGAACAGCGAGGGGAACTTGCTCAATATTTGGGCACATGTATCTTCCTCCAACGACAACGCCTTTGTTGTTCCAGTCGCATCTGATTTTCTCCAACCAGCTCCTGCCAAGCAGCGTTGGGCCATTGCCTGGAACAATCCACAGCGGTAACTCGTGAACCGCATCGTTATATGACACATTAATTTGTGCACAGCTAATCCCCTTTATCAGTTCTTTGGTGTAAGTGTGCAGCTTGGCGTTACCCGGACTTAGCCTGGGCCTCACGGTCTTAGTATCCCACAGCTTATTGAATGCCCTCTCGTTCATGATCGATTGACTCGCCCGTGTCCAGTTCCATCGATACCGGTATCCCGTTAAACTTCACATTAATTAAAATTGGTTGACTCTTGGTTATGAAAGAGTACAGTCCATGCACTTCCTCCTCTGGCATCTCGGATTGCGCTAGTCTGACTCTCATCCTCCACGTGGTGTGTCGCAGCTCGCTTGCTCATCTGTGGACACTTGCGCTGGAGATGCCCCACTCTCAGATAGCCTTTGCAAATATGTTGCTTAAATCGGCACTGCTGGTGCCGATGATTTCCCCCACAACACCAACAAGGAGAAGTCGGGATACATTCCTGCTGGCGGACTTTGGGCAGCCACAGGTTTCGTGAACGCAGCCGGATGGGCCCTGCCATGTGCCGCTCAGCCGAACCAATCACATTTACAGTACTTGCCGAGGTTCGGTTCTTCACCACTATTTGCTTTAGACTCCTGTCCGTCATACATGATTGAGCGATCTGGATGGCCCTTTTTAAATCCAACTCCACCACCGCCAGAAATTTGCGCAGGATCACCTCGTGGTTGATACCGATAACAAAGAAGTCCCGCAGCACGTCTGCCAACACTGTCCCGAACTTGCACGGTCCCGCTAGACTCTCAGGTCGGCGACGAATTCCGCCGCACTCTGACTCTCCGATCGAACGTGCATATAAAACCTGTGTCTCGAGATGATGATGCAATCGTCTGGCTTGAGGTGCTCCTGAACCAATGTCCACAACTCCTCGTATGTTTTCTCGGTTGGATCACTAGGCATGAGTAATTTTTTTTATCAGACCATAGATCTTTGAACCGCAGTGAGGAACATGGCCCAGCACCGATCTGCATCGTCAACCCTCTTCATTTTGTTGGCCACGAAGTACTAGTTCAAACGGCTCACAAAGTCTGCCCAATCTTCTCCCTTCACGAATTGCTCTAAAAATCCAATCGTGCTCATTTTGCAAACAAAGGTTCTTGTATTCTCGTCGCCAAATGTTATGTATGCAATAAATGTTCAAACTGAGTACTTTTTAACTAAACAAGATGCAACCTTGGATCTGCTTTATTTTGGCCCAAAGTGCCTGACTCATAAAATGGCTGGCCTTTTATACCAGAGCAGCACCATGTGCGTGCTGCTCAGTGGCGTCCAACAATAACACCATCTGGTGGCTACAAACAGCATGTACGAACATGACACACAGCAAGTAGGCAAACAAAAAGTAGCTGTTGCCAGCCACACATTTGACCAAATTTGGTCTATAATGGAGAGGAGGAGGCACCACAGCACGTTGAGGAGACTGATGCTGGAAAGAGCAGTGAGATGGAAGAGGAGCACATTTGAGGGCGCAAAAGAGCCAAGAGGTCCTCGAATGAGGTAAATGCCTCCCTCCTGCAGGAGGTTGTTACGCTGGGGTGATTTGACATAGGGAGGGCGTGGGAAGCCCACCCCAAAGGCCAACCAGAAGATATGACCGAGGTAGCAGAGGTGGTCTTGTCGGCGACCAACGAGGTGTGTGAGGGCAACCAATGCCGCAAACGATGGAACAACCTTGTGGGATCCGCAAGAGTATTACATTGTATTTATATAATTTGATTTGTAACAGTCATGAGTGACTATCAGCAGATGTGAGGTCTTGAACTTTTACCGGGAATGTTTTACTCAAAGTCTGTGGTCACGGTGTACGTCTTTAGGTAAAGAATGATAATTATCATAATAATCGTGATTACATCTGTTGGTTATGTGTTGTATCAGTTTCTGTGACAGTACCTAGCAATGATATCACGCAATGATCTCCTGCCATGTCGTCCTGTCACCTTTTATAGAAAAAGCTATCGACGATGAGGTCCGTGCAGAGGCGAACGGGTGGGAGGCCACCAGTCCCCAGTGACATCACCGACATGGAGGAGCCTGTGCTCGCACTCGTGGGGAAGCATGTCCGGACACATCTGCAGAACCTGAAGTGATGCCACGTGAGTAAAGCTTACACCACTGCGTCATGTAAAGTCTATAGATGCCACACCCACTCATCCAAACAATCATATATGATAGATGATTTCTAAAATTGGCACAGAAATAATGCTGGCCTAATGAAAATTATTGCAATGCACAATGTGTTGATGGTCATGAAATGTGATGTCTGTGATGATTTTGATAGCGGTGGTGCTTTTGTCTTGGAGTTTAGAAGGATGAGAGGGGACCTCATAGAAACATATAAAATTCTGATGGGACTAGACAGGTTAGATGCAGGAAGAATGTTCCCGATGTTGGGGAAGTCCAGAACCAGAGGACACAGTCTAAGGATAAGGGGCAAGCCATTTAGGACTGAGATGAGGAGAAACTTCACTCGGAGAGTTGTTAACCTGTGGAATTCTCTACTGCAGAGAGTTGTTGATGCCAGTTCATTGGATATATTCAAGAGGGAGTTAGATATGGCCCTTATGGCTAAAGGGATCAAGAGGTATGGAGAGAAAGCAGGAAAGGAGATGAATGATCAGCCATGATCTTATTGAATGGTGGGCCGAATGGTCTACTCCTGTACCAATTTTTTATGTTTCTATATACTATGCGTAGCGCTGGACTCATCTTGTCACCCTAGCATCCCCATCTCTTCTAATAACCTCATTTGTGTTTTGCAGCTCAGCTAGCAGCACGGCCCCAGGCAAGACCACAGAGGCCAGAGGGTGGGGGCGCGGAGCAGGAGTCGGTGGACGATCCTACTACATCTGGTGCTGAGGTGCTCCAATTCCCGCCCGTCCATCCGCTGAGTCTGTTCTCCACAGATGAGAGCGCGGACTTTGAAAAAGCTGCATCACCACGTTCCAGAAGCCATTCCACCCCAAAGCCATCTTGTGGTCCTCCGGTCATTCCCACCTCCACTCTAGAGGTACCAGCCTGAAGACCTCACCACAGGGCACCCCATTAGTAATAAAATAGTGCTGGAGAAACTAAGAATCATTTCCTTTAATTCCTCTTGCTCATTCGACACTTGGTTTCCTAGTTATTTGTGTCTTCTTCCGTGAAGACAGAACCAAAATATTTATTGAATTGTTCTGCCATTTCCTTGTTTCCCATTATAAATTCTCCCATTTCTGACTGTAAAGGATCTACATTTGTTTTTATTACGTGCATTCAGATACAGTGCTTTTAGATTTGTCTTTTTAACATTAGACATAACATTATTTTGTACTATAGCCCTATTTGTCTTACCTGGACCCTATTTGTTAGTGCACTCTTTTTGTATGCTCTGTCCCTTCCTGACATAATCTGGTTATCCTTACCACAGTAACTTTCCTGCATTGCTTCCCTTCTTCTTCTCTTTCTAGATTTCTCTCCACTGGGACCCTCCTCCCCCCCACTTAGTTTAAAGCCTTGTCTACCTCCCTAGTTATTCGATTCGCTAGAACTCTGGTCCCAGTATAGTTCAGGTGTAGTCTGTCCCCACGGAACCGCTCTCTCTTTCCCGAATATTTGTGCCAGTGCCCCAAGAATCGAAACCCACTTCTCCCAAACCAACTTCTGAGCCACCCATTCACCTCCCTGATTCTAGTGACCCGATGCTAATTTGCTCGTGAAATAATGCAGAGATTATTACCTTTGTGGTTCTGCTTTTCAATTTAGTCCCTAGCTGCTCAAACTCTCAGCAGAATCTCTTAGTCCTACCTATGTCATTGGTACCATGACAACTGGACCCTCCCCCTCCATATTCTTCTCCAGCCCAGAGGAGATGTCCTTTAACCTGACACCGGGTAGGCAACACAGCCTTCGGGACCTTGTCCACAAGGATTGCAAGAACCTCAAATCTATTGGACAAGTGCAAGGACTGAGGCTCCTGCAATACTACCTCCTAGATCCCCGTACCTCGCAGTCATACCCTCCTGTCCCTGACCACGTGTCAATTCCAAAGTATTTTATCTAGAGGGAGTACCTGCCTCCTGGAGCAAAAGGTCCAGGTAACTTTCTCCCTCCCTGATGTCTCGCAATGTCTGCAGCTTGGATTCCAGCTCCTCAACTTGGAGCCGAAGTTCATCGAGCCGCAGACACTTACCACAGATGTAGTCGTCCTGGACCAAAACGTCCAGAATATTGCAGCAGCAACACATCGCCTGTTCTTTGATTAACACTAAACTAATAAATAAAATAATAAGTATTTACCTTATATGGTTTATTAAATTAAGGTTAGTTTTTAGAAGTTAGTTATATGCTATATGTTAATTTAAAAGAAAAAGTTAGCCCACAATCACGACCAATCGCTTACCTGCCTTACCAGTGATGTTACACTGCAGAGTTCTCCCCACCCGGAGCTGTGCGATCTCCTGGGAGAGGCAAAAAACCAGATAAAAACCCAGAGTGAAGTGGAAAATAGAATGGAAGCAAGTCTAAAAAAAATAGAGTGGAAGCAAGTCTTCCTCGATTGAGGGACTGCCTATGATGATGATGATGATGCATTTATAGTGATGGTTCATCACTCTAACCTTCTGGTTCAATTTCACACTTTTCTCTCTTACTCTACCTTTATAATGACTCTTTCTGCCTTGATTGTGCCAAGTTATGCGAGACCAGGAGCAGCATCGAGGAGGTGCGTGGAGAGGCGGGAGTTCCGGGGATCGAGAGGCCTACAAAAGGCCAGCGAGACAGGAGCAGCGTAGAGGAGGTGCGTGGAGAGACGGGAGTTCCGGGGATCGGAGAGGCCTACAAAAGGCCAGCGAGACCAGGAGCAGCGGGAGTTCCGGGGATCGGCGAGGCCAGGAGCAGCGTCGAGGAGGTGCGTGGAGAGGCGAGCTTGTGCAGCTACAGGGAGAAGGCAAAAAAGAAGTAGAAAGAAACAGAAAGGTGACGTCACAGCCAAGGGGGCAAGTGTTTGGCTGGATTGGTGAGTAGTTTTTCTTTTCTCTCTTCTATAACAGTGAGTAAACTTTAGCATTGTTGTTTCCAATTTAAGTGTATCTAAGGGTTAAGTCATGGCAGGAGAGCTCGGTCACATGATATGCTTCTCCTGTACCATATGGGAACTTCCGGTGTCCCTGACGACTACGTGTGCGGGAAGTGTATCCGCCTCCAGCTCCTGACGGTCTGCGTTGCAGAATTGGAGCTGAGGGTGGATTCACTCTGGAGCATCCACAATGCTGAGAATGACGTGAGTAGCACGTGTAGCGAGTTGGTCTTACCGCAGGTGAAGGATACACAGCCAGCTAGGGAATGGAAGACCAGCAGGAAAAGCAGTGCAAGGAAGGTAGTGCAGGGGTCCCCTGCGGTCATCCCCCTGCAAAACAGATACACCGTTTTGAGTACTGTTGAGGGAGATGACTCATCAGGGGAGGCCAGCAGCAGCCAAGTTCATGGCACCGTGGCTGGCTCTGCTGCACAGGAGGGCAGGAAAAAGAGTGGGAGAGCGATAGTGATAGGGGATTCAATTGTAAGGGGAATAGATAGGCGTTTCTGTGGCCGCAACCGAAATTCCAGGATGGTATGTTGCCTCCGTGGTGCAAGGGTCAAGGATGTCTCGGAGCGGGTGCAGGACATTCTGAAAAGGGAGGGTGAACAGCCAATTGTCGTGGTGCAACGATATAGGTAAAAAAAATGGATGAGGTCCTACGAGACGAATTTAAGGAGCTAGGAGCTAAATTAAAACGTAGGATCTCAAAAGTAGTAATCTCGGGATTGCTACCAGTGCCACGTGCTAGTCAGAGTAGGAATCGCAGGATAGCTCAGATGAATACGTGGCTTGAGCAGTGGTGCAGCAGGGAGGGATTCAAATTCCTGGGGCATTGGAACCGGTTCTGGGTGAGGTGGGACCAGTACAAACCGGACGGTCTGCACCTAGGCAGGACTGGAACCAATGTCCGAGGGAGTGTTTGCTAGTGCTGTTGGGGAGAAGTTAAACTAATATGCAGGGGGATGGGAACCAATGCAGGGAGACAGAGGGAAACAAAAGCAAAAGACAGAAAGATGAGATGAGTAAAAGCGGAAGGCAGAGAAACCCAAGGCAAAAAACTGAATATAAAGGGGCTGCAGGAGGGGTCAAAACTAAAAATCATGGATTAAAAACAAGTATTAAAACACTCTACCTAAACACACGCAGCATTCGAAATAAAGTAAATGAGTTGATGGCACAAATCATTACAATGGGTATGATTTGGTGGCCATTACAGAAACATGGTTGCAGGGTGGCCAAGACTGGGAATTAAACATACAGGGGTATCTGACAATTCGGAAAGATAGACAAGAAGGGAAAGGAGGTGGGGTAGCTCTGTTAATAAAGGATGATATCAGGGCAGTTGTGAGACACGATATTAGCTCGAATGAACAAAATGTTGAATCATTGTGGGTGGAGATTAGAGATAGTAAGGGGAAAAAGTCACTGGTGGGCGTAGTTTATAGGCCCCCAAATAATAACTTCATGGTGGGGCAGGCAATAATCAAGGGAATAATGGAGGCATAATAAGAACATAAGAATTAGGAACAGGAGTAGGCCATCTAGCCCCTCGAGCCTGCTCCGCCATTCAACAAGATCATGGCTGATCTGGCCGTGGACTCAGCTTCACTTACCCGCCCGGTCCCCGTAACCCTTAATTCCCTTATTGGTTAAAAATCTATCTATCTATCTGTGACTTGAATACATTCAATGAGCTAGCCTCAACTTCCTTGGCCAGAGAATTCCACAGATTCACAACCCTCTGGGAGAAGAAATTCCTTCTCAACTCGGTTTTAAATTGGCTCCCCCGTATTTTGAGGCTGTGCCCCCTAGTTCCAGTCTCCCCGACCAGTGGAAACAACCTCTCTGCCTCTATCTTGTCTATCCCTTTCATTATTTTAAATGTTTCTATAAGATCACCCCTCATCCTTCTGAATTCCAACGAGTAAAGACCCAGTCTACTCAATCTATCATCATAAGGTAACCCCCTCATCTCCGGAATCAGCCTAGTGAATCGTCTCTGTACCCCCTCCAAAGCTAGTATATCCTTCCTTAAGTAAGGTGACCAAAACTGCACGCAGTACTCCAGGTGCGGCCTCACCAATACCCTATACAGTTGCAGCAGGACCTCCCTGCTTTTGTACTCCATCCCTCTCGCAATGAAGGCCAACATTCCATTCGTCTTCCTGATTACCTGCTGCACCTGCAAACTAACTTTTTGGGATTCATGCACAAGGACCCCCAGGTTCCTCTGCACCGCTGTGGATATATGAACGGGATATATGGAATTAAAAACAGTAAAGTAAACTGTATATATGAAAATGTATAAGCCATGGAAAAATAACTAAGAGAATGTCAGATTGCAAATAATACATCAGCACAATTAACAGGCTTTCTCAAGGTTTTAAGTTACTAATCCTGCCAACAATATAAATTGTAACATGAAATGAATATATGGATAAATCTGCAGAATTGCAAGGTCTCAGTTAGTAGTCACACCACTAAAATTGTAACATTCAGAGGCAATGCTTGAGCTTTCGTAAAAACATCCCATATAGATTGACTAATGAGTGGCTGAGTTAGAATGTCAATCTAATTGTATCTTGTTATCTATTTTCAAAAATGTATAACTGTTGTCGCTTTACGATGTAACTTCACTTATCCGTAGGGAGTGTGTACGCTCTATCGAGAGAGTATATCTTCTGTCTGATAAGTCTTGCCGGCCGGTAAAATAAAGACTGCTTTGTTTAAAGCACAATAGGTATTCGACTCAGTAATTTTACTGAACCAGATTGAGAGAAAAGAATCGACATTTACACCGCAGCATGTTGTAATTTCTCCCCATTCAAATAATATTCCCTTTTACTGTTTTTTTTCCCACGGTGGTTGACCTCACACTTTCCGACATTGTATTCCATTTGCCAAACCTTAGCCCATTCGCTTAACCTATCTAAATCTCTTTGCAGCCTCTGTGTCCTCTACACAACCCGCTTTCCCACTAACCTTTGTGTCATCTGAAAATTTTGTTACACTACACTCTGTCCCCTCTTCCAGGCCATCTATGTATATTGTAAACAGTTGTGGTCCCAGCACCGATCCCTGTGGCACACCACTAACCACCGATTTCCAACCTGAAAAGGACCCATTTATCCCGACTCTCTGCTTTCTGTTAGCCAGCCAATTCTCTATCCATGCTAATACATTTCCTCTGACTCCGCGTACCTTTATCTTCTGCAGTAACCTTTTGTGCGGCACCTTATCGAATGCCTTTTGGAAATCTAAATGCACCACATCCATCGGTACACCTCTATCCACCATGCTTGTTATATCCTCAAAGAATTCCAGTAAACATGCTGCGTCTGCTTGATTGCACTATTCCTATCTAGATGTCCCACTATTTCTTCCTTAATTATAGTTTCAAGCATTATTCCTTTGATTATGTGAGTCATGTGAAAAAGGAACGGCAGTAATCATGGGGGATTTTAACCTACATATCGATTGGTCAAATCAAATCGCACAGGGTAGCCTTGAGGAGGAATTCATAGAATGCATACGGGATTGTTTCTTCGACTAGTATGTTACAGAACCTACAAGGGAGCAAGCTATCTTAGATCTGGTCCTGTGTAATGAGACAGGAATAATAAACAATCTCCTAGTAAAAGATCCTCTCGGAATGAGTGATCACAGTATGGTTGAATTTGTAATACAGATTGAGGGTGAGGAAGTAGTGTCTCAAACGAGCATACTATGCTTAAACAAAGGGGACTACAGTGGGATGAGGGCAGAGTTGGCTAAAGTAGACTGGAAACACAGACTGAACAGTGGCACAATTGAGGAACAGTGGAGGACTTAAGGAGCTCTTTCATAGTGCTCAACAAAAATATATTCCAGTGAAAAAGAAGGGCGGTAAGAGAAGGGATAACCAGCTGTGGATAACCAAGGAAATAAAATGAGTGGATCAAATTAAAAATCAATGCGTATAAGGTGGCCAAGGTTAGTGGGAAACTAGAAGATTGGGAAAATTTAAAACGACAGCAAAGAATGACTAAGAAAGCAATAAAGAAAGGAAAGATAGATTACGAAAGTAAACTTGTACAAAACATAAAAACAGATAGTAAAAGCTTTTACAGATATATAAAATGGAAAAGTGTGACTAAAGTAAATGTTGGTCCCTTAGAAGATGAGAAGGGGGATTTAATAATGGGAAATGTGGAAATGGCTGAGACCTTAAACAATTATTTTGCTTCAGTCTTCACAGTGGAAGTCACAAAAACCATGCCAAAAATTGCTGGTCGCAGGAATGTGGGAAGGGAGGACCTTGAGACAATCACTAGGGGGGGTAGTGCTGGACAGGCTAATGGGACTCAAGGTAGACAAGTCCCCTGGTCCTGATGAAATGCATCCCAGGATATTAAAAGAGATGGCGGAAGTTATAGCAGATGCATTCGTTATAATCTACCAAAATTCTCTGGACTCTGGGGAGGTACCAGCAGATTGGAAAGCAGCTAATGTAACGCCTCTGTTTAATAAAGGGGGCAAACAAAAGGCAGGTAACTATAGGCCGGTTAGTTTAACATCTGTAGTGGGGAAAATGCTTGAAGCTATCATTAAGGAAGAAATAGTGGGACATCTAGATAGGAATAGTGCAATCAAGCAGACGCAGCATGGATTCATGAAGGGGAAATCATGTTTAACTAATTTACTGGAATTCTTTGATATAACGAGCATGGTAGATAGAGGTGTACCGATGGATGTGGTGCATTTAGATTTCCAAAAGGCATTCGATAAGGTGCCACACAAAAGGTCACTGCAGAAGATAAAGGTACGCGGAGTCAGAGGAAATGTATTAGCATGGATAGAGAATTGGCTGTCGAACAGAAAGCAGAGAGTCGGGATAAATGTGTCCTTTTCAGGTTGGAAATCGGTGGTTAGTGGTGTGCCACAGGGATCGGTGCTGAGACCACAACTGTTTACAATATACATAGATGACCTGGAAGAGGGGACGGAGTGTAGTGTAACAAAATTTGCAGATGACAAAGATTAGTGGGAAAGTGGGTTGTGTAGAGGACACAGAGAGGCTGCAAAGAGATTTAGATAGGTTAAGCGAATGGGCTAAGGTTTGGCAGATGGAATACAATGTCGGAAATTGTGAGGTCATCCACCTTGGGAAAAAAAAACAGTAAAAGGGAATATTATTTGAATGGGGAGAAATTACAACATGCTGCAGTGCAGAGGGACCTGGGGGTCCTTGTGCATGAATCCCAAAAAATTAGTTTGCAGGTGCAGCAGGTAACCAGAAAGGCAAATGGAATGTTGGCCTTCCTTGCGAGAGGGATGGAGTACAAAAGCAGGGAGGTCCTATGCAACTGTATAGGGTATTGGTGAGGCCGCACCTGGAGTACTGCGTGCAGTTTTGATCACCTTACTTCAGGAAGGATATACTAGGTTTGGAGGGGGTACAGAGACAATTCACTAGGCTGATTCCGGAGATGAGGGGGTTACCTTATGATGATAGATTGAGTAGACTGGGTCTTTACTCGTTGGAGTTCAGAAGGATGAGGGGTGATCTTATAGAAACATTTAAAATAATAAAAGGGATAGACAACATAGAGGCAGAGAGGTTGTTTCCATTGGTTGGGGAGACTAGAACTCGGGGGCACAGCCTCAAAATACGGGGGAGCCAATTTAAAACCGAGTTGAGAAGGAATTTCTTCTCCCAGAGGGTTGTGAATCTGTGGAATTCTCTACCCAAGGAAACAGTTGAGGCTAGCTCATTGAATGTATTCAAGTCACAGATAGGTAGATTTTTAACCAATAAGGGAATTTAGGGTTATGGGGAGCAGGCGGGTAAGTGGAGCTGAGTCCACGGCCAGATCAGCCATGATCTTGTTGAATGGCGGAGCAGGCTCGAGGGGCTAGATGGCCTACTCCTGTTCCTAATTCTTATGTTCTTATGTTTGGCTTTAACGAGAAACTGGTTCATGGCTGTCATTTGAGAAACAACTCTACTGGTTTTCGACCAGCAGTGGTATGAGGAGTATTCCGAAATGACAGTGAATGGATAGCTTTTATAAAGCTACAATGTACTCACTGATGCCCTCGTCATTTAATTGATCACGTGTTCCAAAATAGTAACTTTTAGCTATTTCCTGGGATTCAGGACTGTTGTAGAATCTCCTTCAGTAGCGTGTCCTTCAGCTTGGTGGGAACAAGCAAATTTTTCAGTATTTCATCCACCTCGGGGCCTACTTCAGTTAAGGAAATAGCCCGTTCATTTCTAAAACCGCCCAGTTACAGTTTACATAAATCGGGGACTTCGATGATACTATTCATGGTGGAAAACATTTCTAGCCACTCCACATACGCTCCGAAAGTCTCTCGGTCGTGATGGAACTCACCCATGCGCCCTATTTTCCCATAGGCGTGGCCATCTGGACTCTGGCAACGTCGACAAACGTGTGCTCGAAATTTACCTCAGATTTTTAAGCTTTTGTACAAAATGAAGAACCTCTAATAGTCTCTGTCGGTTGGCAGGATTATCCACCAACAAAAAGTTTAGGTAGGGAATCTGAAAATTGCATCCTTGCCACCAATCTGTGATATCTTGAGACAGTAAGCACACACTTGCACAAACATGGTTGCCGGTTAAGAACTGATGCAGTACATAACACTATTGTTATTACATCAATAGTCCACTAGATGGCTCTACAACAACCCCCAACATGTTCCTGACACTCTCACACCCCCAACATTTTCCTGACATTCTCTCCCACTCCCAACATTTTCCTGACATTCTCTCCCACGCCCAACATGTTCCTGACATTCCCTCCCACCTCCAACATGTTCCTGACATTCTCCACTCAAGTTCCTAACCTCTCTCTCCGAACTCCTGACCTCTCTCCTCACGCAACCCCTCCCCCAGAGAGTTCCTGAACTCCTCTCCTCTCCCAGTCAGTCCCCTCTACTTTCCTCCTTCTCTCTTCTCCTCCCTGCACCCCCCCCCCATCCCCTCTCCTCTCTGCCATCTTCTATACTTTGTAAAGGGAAATTTCCTGACCTTCTCCCCAAACACATGTTGCGCAAACAGATTGAAACTTCGGCCCGGCATCTCCACCCAGGACTGGGGGCGGGGTGGGGAACGATTGCTCCATAAATACCTACACAGATAGCAAGAGGTGTGGAAACTCCAGCCGCTAGACTGCAGAGCCCGAGTCTGGTCCCCACACTCAGACTCCCACCGCGATGCGGCAGCCAACTGCTCCCCCTCTGATCAGACAAGGGCCCTCCGGTGCTCATACGCAACCTCAACATTGGGTGCGCATGTGCAGCTCCGGTGAGGGTGGAACAATGCTTAGGCAAAAAATCATTTCTGTATTGCATGGTTGTTGCCTTTTATAAATTATTGAAGGTGGCAGAGCAGGTTGAGAAAGCGGTTAAAATAGCATACGACATCCTGGGCTTCATAAATAGAGGCATAAAGTATAAATCAAGGAAGTTATGATGAACCTGTATAAAACACTGGTTCGGCCTCAACTGGAGTATTGTGTCCAATTCTGGGCACCACACTTTAGGAAGGATGTTAAGGCCCTGGAGAGGATGCAGAAATGATGTACAAGAATGATTCCAGGGATGAATCAGTTATGTGGATAGACTGGAGAAGCTGGGGTTGTTCTCCTTAGAGCAGACAAGGTTGAGAGGAAATTTGATAGAGGTGTTCAAAATCATGAGGGGTCTGGACAGAGTAGAGAGAGACTGTTCCCATTGGCAGAGATGTTACTGTCATGTATGGAGAAAGAGTCAGACTGAACGTTGATCTCAAAGTAAAGTGTGACCGTAGTCTTTTATTGCAAGTCTCCAGAGTGCCTCTCCAACCTGTGAAGCCTCCTTAAATAACTATGCTCCCAAGGGATCCCTTGGGACTCCAGGGGATGAGCCCTCTGGTGGCTGTACAGAGTATACACAAGTTTACATAACAACACTTACTCCTGCCTCCCCCAAAGTCAATAGTGAGTCGATCTGGGGCCCTTCTTGCCCTGGTTGATCGTCGGTGTGAAAGCTGGTATTGTTGAATCATTTGTTGGGCCCTCGCTGGGCTACCTAGTGTGTTGGGCCCTGCAGGGCTGCTGTGGATGATGGGTTCTGCTTCGTGGTCAACCGTGGTGTCGGTTGCCACTGGTGTGTATGTTGGGGGATCAAAAAAGATAGGGTCCAAGGTAGGTTGCTCAGGGTAGTCTGTGAATCTGCGTTTGATTTGGTCCAAGTGTTTCCGGTGAATGAGTCCATTTGAAAGTTTGACCCGAAACACCCTGTTCCCCTCTTTGGCCACAACAGTGCCGAGAAGCCACTTGGGACCTTGTCCGTAATTCAATACAAATACAGGATCATTGATTTCAATCTCACGTGACACATTTGCGCTCTCATGGTATACACTTTGTTGAAGCTGCCTGCTCTCTACCTGTTCATGTAGATGATCAGGGCGAACTAACGAGAGCCTTGTCTTAAGTGCTCTTTTCATGAGCAGTTCAGGTGGGATCCCAGTGAGCGAGTGGGGTCTTGTGCAGTAGCTAAGCAGGACTCGGGATAGGCGAGTTTGCAGTGAGCCTTCAGTTACCCTCTTCAAGCCTTGCTTGATGGTTTGCACTGCTCTCTCTGCTTGAGCATTGGACGCTGGTTTAAACGGGGCAGATGTGACGGGTCATGAATTCTTTGAACTCAGCACTAGTAAAACATGGCCCGTTGTTGCTCACCAGGCCATCGGGTAAGCCGTGAGTGGCAAACATGGCCCGCCGGCTTTCAATACTGGCAGCGGACATGCTAGCCAACATTATCTCACATTCAATCCACTTGGAATACATGTCTACAACCACAAGGAATATTTTACCCAAGAACAGGCCTACATAGTCGATGTGTAACCTAGACCATGGTTTGGAGGGCCAAGACCATAAACTTAGCGGCGCCTCCCTGGATACATTGCTTAACTGCGAGCACGTATTACATCTATGAATGCAGGACTCCAAGTCCACATCGATACCGGGCCACCACATGTGGGATCTGGCTATCGCTTTCATCATTACGATGCCAGGGTGGGTACTGTGGAGGTCACTGATGAAGGTGTCTCTGCCCTTCTTGGGACCACTACTCGATTGCCCCACAGAAGGCAGTCTGCTTGTATAGACATTTCATCTTTGCGCCGCTGGAATGGCTTTCTCTCTTCCTGCATTTCCACTGGGACACTGGACCAGCTCCCGTGAAGCACACAGCTTTTGACTAGAGATAATAACCTGACTTGTCCAGGTTTTGATCTGCCGGGCAGTGACAGGTGATTGCTCACTCTCAAATGCTTCCATAACCATGGCTAGATCTGCGGGCTGCGCCATTTCCACCCCCCGTTGGTGGGCAATGGCAGCCTACTGAGAGCATCGGTGCAGTTTTCTCTGCCTGGCCTGTGGCGGATGGCGTAATTGTATGCGGACAGCATGAGCGCCCATCTCTGGATGCAGGCCGATGTGTTGGTATTTATCCGTTTACTCTCGGAAAACAGGGTTATAAGTGGCTTATGGTCAGTTTCCAATTCGAATTTTAGCCCAAACAGGTATTGATGCATTTTCTTTACTCCATAGACATACGCTAACGCTTCTTTCTGAATCATGCTGTAGGCTCTCAGCCTTAGACAGATTCCTGGATGCATAAGCAACCAGTTGCAGTTTCCCGAAATCATTAGCTTGTTGCATATGATGACACATCACACGCAAGTACCAAACGCTTACATGGTTCATATAACACAAGCAATTTGTTTGAGCATAACAATTTTCTCACTTTTACAAAGGCATTTTCTTGGCTTTTGCCCCAAAACCATTTGTCCCCTTTTCATAGTAAGACATGCAGTGGTTCTAACAGTGTGCTGAGACCCGGTAAGAAGTTACCACAGTAGTTCAGGAGTCTCAGAAACGGCCGCAGCTCCGTCACGTTCTGTGGCTTTGGTGCATTCTCGATTGCCTCCATCTTCGCGTCGCTGATACCGTCTGCCGCAATCCTCCTTCCCAAGAACTCCATTTCAGGCGCCAGGAAAACGCACTTCGAGCATTTTAACCTGAGCCCCATGCGGTTGAGTCGACTAAGAACCTCCTCCAGGTTCTGCAGATACTCGACTGTGTTCCGACCTGTGACCAAGATGTTGTCCTGGAAGACCACGGTGTGCGGGACTGACTTCAGTAAATTTTCCATGTTTCTCTGGAATATCGTTGCCACTGATCGGATTCCAAACGGGCATCTGTTAAACAAAAAAGACCTTTGTGCGTGTTGATGCAGCTGAGGGCCTTCAATGATTCCTCCAGTTCCTGCGTCATGTAGGTTGAAGTCAGATCCCGCTTCGTGAACGTCTTTCCTCCCGCCAGTGTTGCAAAGAGGTCGTCGGCTTTTGGTAGTGGATATTGGTCCTGCAGGGAGAAACAATTGATAGTTACTTTGCAATCGCCACAGATTCTGACGGTGCCGTCTCCCTTGAGGACTGGCCCACTGATCAGTGAAATGATGCCCTCTCTTTGCAGCCGGTCTAGCTCGATCTCTACCCTTTCATGTACGGTACTGCTCTCGCCTTGTGATGGATGGGTCGCGTCTCCGGAATTAGGTGGATCTGCACTTTTGCTCCTTGGAATTTCCTGATGCCTGGTTCGAACAGCGAAGGAAATTTGTTTAAGGCCTGGGCACACAAAGTGTTGTCAGCGGGAGATAGCGCTCGGATGTCGTTCCAGTTCCAGCATATCTTTCCCAGCCAGCTCCTGCTGAGCAGCGTGGGACCATCGCCCGGTACCACCCAGAGTGGTAGCATGTGCACCGCTCCATCGTAGGAGACCTTTATGGTAGCAGTGCCGATTACAGGAATCAGTTCTTTTGTGTAAGTTCTTAGTTTGGTGCGAACTGGAGTTAAGACTGGCCTTGAGGCCTTGTTGTACCACAGTCTTTCGAAAGTCTTTTTGCCCATGATGGACTGGCTCGAGCCTGTGTCCAGCTCCATTGACACCGGGAGTTCATTTAGTTCAACACTCACCATTATCGGGGGACAATTCGTGGTGAATGTGTGCACCCCATGTACCTCTGCCTCCTCTATCTGAGGCTCTGGTTCGTCGTGATCCTCCGTGGATCTGTCCTCCTCTGCAACATGGCGGTTTGCAGGTTTAACAGGATTTGCAGCTCGCCTTTACACTCGTTGGTCCCATTGTTCCACAGCCCTTGCAAAAGTACTTTTTGAAGCGGCATGAATGGAAACGATGATCACCCCCGCAGCGCCAACAAGGTGTTAATGGCCTTGCATTCATCACCCTTGATGGTGGACTCAGACATCTGCGGACGTGCAGCTGCAGGTATGTGTGACCTGCCTTGTACGTTACGATTCAAAAACAACATCACTTTGTTCACAGTACCTGTAGCAGCACTTGTGTGCTGAGAGATTTGCTTTGTATTGTCACTGGTGGCAATGAACGCCTGGGTTATCGCTATGGCCTTACTCAAGGTTGGGGTCTCTACAGTCAAAAGTTTGCGAAGTATGGTTTCGTGGCCAATGCCAAGTATGAAAAAGTCTCTGAGCATGTGCTCCAAATGTCCTTCAAATTCGCAATGTCCTGCAAGGAGTCTTAGCTCGGTGACATAACTCGCCACTTTCTGGCCTTCAGACCTTTTGTAGGTGTAGAACCGGTACCTCACCATCAGAACGCTTTCCTTTGGCTTCAAATGCTCTCGGACCAGTGTGCACAAATCGTCGTACGATTTCTCCATGGCTTTCGCTGGAGTGAGCAGATTCTTCATGAGGTCACACGTTGGTGCCCCACAGACGGTGAGGAGGATCGCCCTTTGTTTGGCAATGTTTTCTTCCCCATCTAGCTCGTTGGCCATGAAGTATTGGTCGAGTCGCTCCACAAAAGTTTCCCAATCATCTCCCTCCGAGAATTTCTCCACGATGCCCAGTGTTCTCTGCATCTTTGGGTTCGCTATCTGTGTCTCGTCGCCAGTTATGTATGGAGAAAGAGTCAGACTGAACACTGAGCTCAAAGCAAAGTGTGACCTTAGTCTTTTAGTGCAAATCTCCAGAGTGCCTCTCCAACCTGTGAAGCCTCCTTAAATACCTGTGCTCTCAAAGGGTTATGGGATCCCTTGGGACTCCAGGGGATGAACCCTCTGATGGCTGTACAGCGTAAATATAAGTTTACATATATAACAGTTACATTTCTGTTAACCAATGCTATTAATGGATATGGACCAAAGGTGGGTATGTGGAGTTAGGTCAGTAATCAGCCATCTATTTGAATGGTGGAACAGGCTTGTGGGGCTAAATGGCCTCCACCTGTTCCCTTATATATTATTTTGCTTAGGTTTTTTAATTTTCTCACCATTTTTAAAGCTGCAAACACACAGCAAAATGCAGCAAATTGGAGGTGATTATGTAGTACTTCACAGTACTGGGGAGGATGACTGGTTTTAGTCCAACTTGTAATGAGTGTGCGCTTCATGCCCACCATGTTGGAGGTTTTGGAGGCTGTATAGCGCTCAATAAATAGGTGCTGAATGGCCGAATTTCTAGGCATTTATTGTGCTCTATATCATATTCCATATCTGCTCTGTCCTATTTAATCCTATTTGTTTTTACCTAAACTTGAATTTTGTTCAATTTCTACCTCCAATATACTCTTCCATTTAAAAAAGGTTCCCTTTATATACAAGTTTAATATATTTTACTTTATTTCTCACTTCTTGCTCGAACTACCATTTTGAACATGAAGCTTTAAAAAAAAATGGAGCCAAAGACTGGTGTTTAAAACTGATTGAACAGAAAAGACCTGAATGTTGACAGCATCTATTTCGAATACGACTTTTGCATCAAGTAGGGGCACTGCCAATGGTCAAAAGAACTCATTAGCATCCCCAGGATATAAAGCACGCCCAACATAAACTTGTCCATAATACATTCAAGGATAAATTAACAAAAAGAATAGATATCCATTTTGTACAGGGCAGTCCAATTTTTTAATTCAATGCCACTTTTTTTAAAGTGCATTTTTACCCTCACATCTATGTATTTGAGTGCAGTGGCATTAAGTGATCAGATTAAGGTGTTTGGACGGACTTTAATGATTCAAGAAGAGAAAAATGTGACCTGAGCATATAACCCAGGCTGACACTCCAGGGCAGTACTGAGGGAGTGCAGCACTGTCTTGCGGATGACACCTTAAAGTGAGGCCCTGTCCGCTCTCAGTTGGACATAAAAGATCCCATGGCTACTAGTTTGAGCTCCTGGCCAATATTTATCCCTCAATACATCACTAACAGATTATCTGGTTATTATCTCATTGCAGTTTGTGGCACCTTGCTTTGCACAAATTGGCTGCGGCGTTTCCTACATTACAACGGAGATTACACTTGTAAAGTACTTCACTGTTTGTAAAGTGTGGGTGGTCCTGATGTTGTGAAAGGGCACTATAGAAATGCAAGTTCTTTTTTTTAGTGCAGTACTAACGGAGTGCTGCACTGTCAGAGGTGCCATCTTTCAGATGAGACGTTAAACTGAGACTCCGTCTCCTGCATACAGGATCCCATGGCACTATTCAATGAAGAATTTATTATTTAAATGGAGAAAGATTGCAAAGTGATGCAGTACAGCGGGACCTGGGGGTACTTGTGCAAGAAACGCAAAAGGATAGTGCAGGTACAGCAAGTGATCAGGAAGGCCAATGGTATCTTGGCCTTTATTGCAAAGGGGATGGAGTATAAAAGTAGGGAAGTCTTGCTTCAGCTATATAAGGTATTGGTGAGGCCACAGAATACTGCGTGCAGTTTTGGTTTCCATATTTAAGAAAGGATATACTTGCTTTGGAGGCAGTTCAGAGAAGGTTTACTTGGTTGGTTCCAGAGAGGAGGGGGTTGACTTATGAGGAAGGTTGGGCCTCTACTCATTGGAATTCAGAAGAAGAGGTGATCTTATTGAAACATAAGATTATGAGGGGGTTTGACAAGGTGGATGCAGAGAGGATGTTTCTACTGATGGGGGAGACTAGAACTAGAGGGCATGATCTTAGAATAAGGGGCCACCCATTTAAAACTGAGACAAGGAGAAATTTCTTCTCAGAGGGTTGTAAATCTGTGGAATTCGCTGCCTCAGAGCTGTGGAAGCTGGGACATTGAATAAATTTAAGACAGAAAGAGGCAGTTTCTTAAACGAAAGGGGATAAGGGGTTACTGGGAGCGGGCGGGGAAGTGGGCCTGAGTCCATGATCAGATCAGCCATGATCTTATTGAATGGCGGAGCAGGCTCGAGGGGTGGTATGGCCTACTCCTATTTCTTATGTTCTAAGAAGCACAAGATGTGCTCCCCATGTCCTGGGCAACATTCCTCACTCAATTGACAACACCTCCAAAAACAGGTTATCTGATCTCTTATCTCAATGCTGTTAGTGGGACCTTGCTGTGCACAAATTGGTCGCCAGGCTTCCCTACATTGGAGTTCAAAAAGTAACTGATTGTCATATGGCTGTGAAGCGCTTTATGAACAATGACACAGGAGACGAGCAACTGGTCCATCCAATCTGTCCCACAGTTGGGAATACAAACACGCTTCACGCTCCTGGAATCATGTAATGCCCTGGGAGAGGCTGTGTACTGTGTACAGTTTTGGTCTCCTTATGAATTAGAAGCAGGAGTAGGCCATACAGCCCCTCGAGCCTGCTCCGCCATTCAATAAGATCATAGCTGATCTTTGACCTCAACTCCACTTTCCCGCCTGATTTCCATATCCCTCGATTCCCCTAGAGTCCAAAGATCTATCTATCTCAGCCTTGAATATGCTCAAAGGCTCAGCATCCACAGCCCTTTGGAGAATTCCAAAGATTCATAACCCTAAGTGAAGAAATTCCTCCTCATCTCAGTCTTAAATGACCAACCCTTATCCTGGGGTATGACACTTAGTTCTAGACTCCCCAGCTGGGGAAACAGTTTTAGCGTCTACCCTGTCAATCTCCCTCAGAATCTTAGGGTCATCATCATCATGGGCAGTCTCTCAGAATCGAGGAAGACTTGCCGTCACTCTTAGAATGAGTCCTTAGGTGATTGAACAGTCCAATACGAGAGCCACAGTCCCTGCCACAGGTGGGACAATCGTTGAAGGGAAGGGTTGGGGGGGGGGGAACAAGTTTGCTGCACGCTCTTTCCACCGCCTGCGCTTGTTTTCTGCATGCTCTCGGCGATGAGACTCGAGGTGCTCAGCCCCCTCCCGGATGCACTTCCTCCACTTGGGCCAGGGTCTCCCAGGTGTCAATGGGGATGTTGCACTTTCAGGGAGGCTTTGAAGGTGTCCTTGTAACATTACCTTTGTCCACCTTTGGTTCGTTTGCTCTACCTTAGATGTTTCAATGAGATCAGCTCTCATTCTTCTAAACTCGAGAATATAGACCCAATTTACTCGATCTCTCCTCATAGGACAGCCTCTCCTCTCATGGAACAATCTAGTGAACCTTTGTTGGTCTTCCACTAAGGCAAGTACAGGAGCAGTGTCCAAAATCCAGAGTTTTGGAATCCGGAATGCTCGAACAGCTCCTCCAGGGCGGCGGGCCCCGCCCAAACAGCTCCACGGCGACGGGACCCGCCCGAACAGATTCTCTATGGCGGGGGGCCCCGCCTGAGCAGCTCCTCCATGGCGGCGGCGGGCCTCGCCCGAACAGCTCCTCCACGGCGGCGGGCCCCGCCTGAACAGCTCCACAGCGGCGGGCCCCACCCGAACAGCTCCACGGCGGCGGGACCCGCCCGAACAGATTCTCCATGGCGGGGGGCCCCGCCTGAGCAGCTCCTCCATGGCGGCGGGGCCCCTTGAACAGTTCCACATCGCAGCTCCTCGGCGGGGAACCCCCTTTCTGATGTTCTGAAATTCGGAAATAGCCGGGCTCAGGTGTTTCCGGATTCGTGACGTAAGAAAGACGATCCAAATTCTGGAAAAACGCAGAATCCGGAACGGTTGCGAGGGTTCCGGATTCTGCACCTGTATATCCTTCTTCAGATAAGGAGAGCAAAAATGTACACAGTACTCCAGGTGTGGTCTCACCAAAATCCCTGTACAATTATAGACAGACTTCCTTACTCTTGTACTCCAACCCCCTTGCAATAAAGACGAACAGACCATTTGCCGTCCTAATTGCTCGCTGTACCTGCATGCTAACTGTGTTTCATGTAGGAGGATTCAGAAATCTTTCTGAACACCAACATTTAATAATTTCTCACCCTTTAAAAAATATTGTTTTTCTATTCTTCCTACCAAAGTGAATAACCTCACATTACACAACATCTGCCACTTTATTGCCCACTCCCTTAACCTGTCTATATCCCATTGCAGATCAAAGGATCCCTTTGTGTTCTTCTCAAAACTTACTGTCCTACCTAGCTTTGTATCATCAGCAAACCTGTATACCTTACACTCGGTCTCTTTATCTAAATCAGTAGTATAAATTGTAAATAGCTGGGGCCCGGTTTTTAGTCCCTTTAATTTCTCAAGTACTTTTTCATCTACTGATATTAATTACTTTAAGTTCTTCACTCTCATTGGCCCCTTGGTTCCCCACCTTATTTGGTATGTTTTTAGTATCTTCTACTGTGAAGACAGATACAAAATATTTGTTTAAAGTCTCTGCGATTTCCTTATTCCCCATTATAATTTCTCCTGCCTCAGCCTCTAAGGGACCGACATTTACTTTTGCTATTCTATTCCATTCTACATACTTTGAGAACTTCTTACAGTCTGTTTTTATATTTAGAAAACATAGAAAATAGATGCAGGAGTAGGCCATTTGGCCCTTCGAGCCTGCACCGCCATTCAACAAAATCATGGCTGATCATTCCTTCAGTACCCCTTTCTTGCTTTTTCTCCATACCCCTTGATCCCTTTAGCCGTAAGGGCCATATCTAACTCTCTCTTAAATATACAATGAACTGGCATCAACAACTTTCTGTGGCATGGAATTCCACTTGTTAACAACTCTGAGTGAAGAAGTTTCTATTCATCTCAGTCCTAAATGAACTGCTCCTTATCCTAAGACTATGCCCCCTGGTTCTGGACTTCCCCAACATCGGGAACATTCTTCCCGCATCTAACCTGTCTAGTCCCGTCACAATCTTATATGTTTCTATGCGATCCCCTCTCATTCTTCTAAACTCCAGTGAATAAAGGCCCAGTTGATCCAGTCTCTCCTCATATGACAGTCCAGCCATCCCTGGAATCAGTCTGGTGAACCTTCGCTGCACTCCCACAATAGCAAGTACGTCCTTCCTCAGATTAGGAGACCAAAACTGAACACAATATTCCAGGTAAGGCCTCACGAAGGCCTTGTGCAACTGCAGTAAGACCTCCCTGCTCCTATACTCAAATACCCTAGCTCTGAAGGCCAACATACCATTTGCCTTCTTCACCGCTGTAATGTATGTAACCTGTATGTAACAACACTGCAATACTGTATATTTGTAAGAAACGCACACCTTGACCACAAGGGGTGAACTTGTGGGAGATACTCCTTACCTGGTCATCCAAGTATATAAAGGGAGGTCTCACACAGGGTCATCGCTTCTTGGTCCTGTGAATAAAGGTTCAGGTCATGGAGTGACCTTGTCCATAGAATGTGCCTCGTGTAGATTTGTGGCATTGTGTAAGGACTTTACAACCGCCTGCTGTACCTGCATGCCCACTTTCTTGCTAGTTTACTCTCATATTCGATTTCTTTATCATTTTTTGGTCATCCTTTGCTGGTTTCTAAAGCTCTCCCAATTCTGAGCCCTGCTACTACTTTTTGTAACATTATAAGCCTCTTCTTTTAATCTAATATTATCCTTAACTCCTTTAGCTAGCCACGGATGGATGACTTTTCCCGTTACGAGTTTTTATTTCTTAGTGGAAACTATATTAGTTGAGAATTTGGGAATATTTCTTTGTATGTTTGCCACTGCTTATACCTTATAATCTAATTTCCGAATGCAACGATTTTTGGACACTAACGGAACCAAGGGATGTGGGGATCGGGTGAGAAAGTGGAGTTGAAGTAGATCAGCCGTGATCTTTTGAACGGCGGAGCAGGCTCAAAGGGTCGAACGGTCTATGCCTGCTCCTATTTCTTATATTCAAGAATCTTTGGGATGACTTGAGGGTGCTATAGAGGTGCGAATGCTTTATTTAACTTGTAACCATCACTCCTCCATCACCCCTATGCCCGCTGACCTACATTGGCTCCCGGTTAAGCAACGCCTCGATTTCAAAATTCGCAGCCTTGTTTTCAAATCCCTCCATGGCCCTCGTGACCCTCCCTATCTCTAATCTCCTCCAGCCCGCCCCGAGATGTCTGTGCTCCTCTAATTCTGCCCTCCTGAGCATCCCTGATTATAAATCACGCAACCATCAGTGGCCGTGCCTTCTGTTGCCTGGGCCCCAAGCTCTGGAACTCTCTCCCTCAACCTCTCTTTCCTCCTTTAGGACATTCCTTAAAACCGACCTCTATGGTCAGCTGCCCTAATATCTCCTTATGTGGCTCGGTGTCAAATGTATCTGTTTGGTATTATAACGCTCCTGTTTTCCTGCGTTGAAAGGTGCTATATAAATAAAAGTTGTTGTTGTTGTTGGGACTTGGGTGTCACATTGTGTTTGACAATTGCCCCTGTGTAGCGCCGCGGGGCGTTGTAACACGTGCGAGGCGTTATACAAATGTTAAGTTGTTGTTGTTGTTGTTGGGGCTTGGCTGTCACATTGTGTTTGACAATTGCCCCTGTGTAGCGCCGCGGGGCGTCGGAACACGTGCGAGGCGTTATACAACTGTTAAGTTGTTGTTGTTGGGGCTTGGCTGTCACATTGTGTTTGACAATTGCCCCTGTGTAGCGCCGCGGGGCGTCGGAACACGTGCGAGGCGTTATACAAATGTTAAGTTGTTGTTGTTGTTGTTGGGGCTTGGCTGTCACATTGTGTTTGACAATTGCCCCTGTGTAGCGCCGCGGGGCGTCGGAACACGTGCGAGGCGTTATACAAATGTTAAGTTGTTGTTGTTGTTGTTGGGGCTTGGCTGTCACATTGTGTTTGACAATTGCCCCTGTGTAGCGCCGCGGGGCGTCGGAACACGTGCGAGGCGTTATACAAATGTTAAGTTGTTGTTGTTGTTGTTGGGGCTTGGCTGTCACATTGTGTTTGACAATTGCCCCTGTGTAGCGCCGCGGGGCGTCGGAACACGTGCGAGGCGTTATACAAATGTTAAGTTGTTGTTGTTGGGGCTTGGCTGTCACATTGTGTTTGACAATTGCCCCTGTGTAGCGCCGCGGGGCGTCGGAACACGTGCGAGGCGTTATACAAATGTTAAGTTGTTGTTGTTGTTGTTGGGGCTTGGCTGTCACATTGTGTTTGACAATTGCCCCTGTGTAGCGCCGCGGGGCGTCGGAACACATGCGAGGCGTTATACAAATGTTAAGTTGTTGTTGTTGTTGTTGCCAACTGCTGACCTTCGCGGGCGGCGGCCATTTTGTGCTCGGCCCCTCTCTCTCCCTCCCCGCCGCTCACCTGTGAAGGGCCAGTGTTTGATGTCGATCTGCACCATCGGGTCGTCGAACTTGCGGCCGATCAGCCTCTTGGCGTCGAAGACGGTGTTGGCGGGGTTCATGGCCACCTGGTTCTTGGCGGGATCGCCGATCAGGCGCTCGGTGTCGGTGAAGGCCACGTAGCTGGGCGTGGTGCGGTTGCCCTGGTCGTTGGCGATGATCTCCACCTTGCCGTGCTGGAAGACGCCGACGCACGAGTAGGTGGTGCCCAGGTCGATGCCGACGGCCGGCGAGCGGGCCGACATGGCGCCGGCCGACCGGCCGGACAGCAAGCGAGGCCGCGGTGAGGCCGCGGTGAGGCGGGCTGAAGGGCACGGACGCAGGGGCAGCGAGCTGTCCGTTGCCACCCCCTCCCCCCCGCCGGCTTGCTCGAGCCTTTTTATAGCCGGCCGCTCTTTGGCGCCACTTTCATCTTCCAACTTTCACACGCGGCGGCCGGCCAAGCGGGAAAGCCGCTTTGGTTCCCTTGCCGGGCCACGTGGGGGGGGGGGGGCGACGACGCAGGTTCAGGCGCCGGCCAATCAAGACAGGGCCGGGCACGCGGGAGGCCCCAATCAAATGGGGCCAGTGGGCTCGGCGACGCTGGCCGACCAATCAAAACGACGGGCGTCGAGCGCAGCCAGCCTGATTGGCGCGCGAGGAGGAGGGCGGGCAGGGGGGGTCGGGCGCCTTGATTCCCAACCGCCAGCGGCACGTGGCGAACGGGAGGTTGCTGCGCGCGGCAGCCCTTGCCCCCACGTGGTGGGGGTCCTGGTCGCAGCGAGGCGTTGATTGGCGCGCTGGGAAGGAGCCAACGTTTGATTGGCCAGACGCGCGGCCAATCAGAGTAGCGGCCGTTTTGAACACAAATGGTGCATTTGCCCACACACAATGTTTGGGGCCATTCCTTTTCCTGGAAGCTGCTGACTCCTCCAGTTCCTTCAGCATGCTCACCCTCCAATACTTCACCAGAGAGAGAGAGAGAGAGACAGGAAAAACACACTGCCGCACAATTTCCGCCGGTAACCACGACAAAACTGTCTACATTCTGCGTCATCGCCTCTCTAAAACTGACCATCATTTTCAGGATTTCGCGCAGATAAACACGGGAATCCTGAAGTTGCGGTCAATCATTCCCTCCTCCGCCGTGGATTGGACGGCGGAACTCCCAAGAGCCGAATTCAGCTGGACGCAACGAAAACGTCCCCCTTTCCGCTCCAATTTCGCTGTTTTTAAAAACTCCGAAAGATGCTAAGCCTTGTTGAAAAGAGGTGAAACAGTGTATTAGAGACACGGAAATTCACAGCGCAGGAGGAGGGCCATCGCGAGCCCATCGTGTCCGCGCCGGCCGACAAAGAGCCGCACGGCCCTCGGTCAGCGGCCCTGAAGGTTACATATAAACCCATGAACAATGACGGAAAGGCAAAGAGCACCCGGGCCCAACCAGTCCGCCTCACCACAACTGCGACACCCCTTGCACCGAAACATTCTACACTCCACCCCAACCGGAGCCATGAGATCTCCTGGGAGAGGCAAAAAACAGATTAAAAACCCAGGCCAATTTGGGGAGAAAAAATCTGGGAAAATTCCTCTCATAGAAACATAGAAAATAGGTGCAGGAGTAGGCCATTTGGCCCTTCGAGCCTGCACCACCATTCAATAAGATCATGGCTGATCATTCCCTCAGTACCCCTTTCCTGTTTTCTCTCCCTACCCCTTGATCTCTTTAGCCGTAAGAGCCATATCTAACTCCCTCTTGAATATATCCAATGAACTGCAGCAGGGAATTCCACAGGTTAACAACTCTCTGAGTGAAGAAGTTTCTCCTCATCTCAGTCCTAAATAGCCTACCTCTTATCCTAAGACCATGCATCACACTGCAGGTCGATAAGCTCGAGTTGGAAGCCGTGTGAAATGTTGTCAACATCAAATGTGAATGGCGAGAATACAGGTCATTTTCTACCATTCTAAAATCCTGGAATCGACTCGAAAATTCAGCATGCAAGTTGAGCAGTGACGGCGTGTACTTTTTCAGCTTTTCATCCCAAACAGTAATCTGTTGCAAAGTTGGAAAAGCTGACCCCCCTGGCCGTATTTTATTCCCTGCCGTAGTTACCATCGTATCTGCGCCGTCCAACAAAAGGTCATCCCGTCTAATCCCAATTACCAGCTCTAGGTCCGTAACCCTGCAGGTTACGGCACTTTAAGTGCCCATCCAAGCACCTTTTAAATGTGGTGAGGGTTTCTACATCCATTACCCTTCCAGGCAGCGAGTTCCAGATCCCCTCAACCCTCTGTGCGAAGAAGCCCCCCCCCCCTCAAATCCCCTCTGAACCTTCCACCAACCACTTTAAAACTATGCCCCCTCGTAACAGACCCCTCCATCCATGGAAATAGGTCCTTGCTAGCCACTATATCCAGGACCCTTCAATATTTTGTACACCTCAATGTGGTCTCCTCGCAACCTCCTCTGTTCCAATGAGAACAAACCCAGCCTATCCAATCTGTCCTCTTGGCTAAGATTCTCCATTCCAGGCAGCATCCCTAGTAAATCTCCTCTGCACCCACTCTAGTGCGATCACATCCTTCCTGTAATACAGCGACCAGAACTGCACGCAGTACTCCAGCATTGACTGCTGAACAACTGTTCTGGCCCTAAAAAAACTATTTTGTGGAATGTCAAATTTCTCCATTGTGGTTAAAAAAATGTTTTTTTTAAGTTTGTTTATGATTTTTCAGCATCAACCCTCACCCCATCTTTATGACCCAATCTTTATTTAATAAGAGCTGCTTTTTATTTCCTGGTTTGCTGTCTGTGAGAATTCTTCAATGTGATTGGCTGCTTAGATAGCTTGATGACATCACTGCTGCTGTACGCTAGGCATCTCCTTTTAACAGCGCTGCAATCAAATTAACATTGAGAAGGCTAAAGTTAAAGTTTATGTCACAGAGATCGCTGCGGCCTAACAGCAACAAAAGCTGAGGGGGGGGGTTGATGAGGCTGGCTGAAGGGCTTGGACGCAGGACGGCTGTCCGTTTCCCCGCAACAGCTTTTTAACCCAGCCGGCCTTTAGCGCCATTTTGATTGCCGATTTCACACACCCTGCTGGCCAATCAGACCACTGCCTTTGTCCAGCCAGGCGCGTGGGACAACGACGCAGTTAGGACGCTGAGATCACGAGATTTTGTGGGCGGCTTTCTTTGAGGTCAGCGGCAAATCTTCGCTGCTGACCGCAAAACTCGGGGCCATAGGCCTTCAATTTACTCCGTATTTCCTCCATATTACGCATATAATTACAATACGCCAAAGTCTTCTCCATCTTTTACGATCGTCTAATCGATCACTCCACCCTGAAGTCATCATGGGACCCGCCCCCAAGTTACAGAGCCTCCTGTGTACATTTCCTGCAATCCTGCTTTGCTCAGAGGCTCTCCTCAAATTACAGCCAGGTTTTCAGGCACAGCGGGAATCAGTCAATCTCCTGGCGTTTCATTGCGATCTTTGGAGCTCTTAAAAGAAATATATCCTCACTGAGATGGACTCTGTATTTTATGTTTTAACATATTTTTGTGGCATCTGTCAGCACGGAGCTTGGAGACAGAGCTGGTGAATTTGGAGACAGAGCTGGCCGAATGCAATTCACTGGTCGGTAAGTTTAGGTGAGTAATCATCAGATTGGAATTTAGCTTTGTCTTGTAGCATAAAAGAAACTCCCTGGTCAGTGGTAGTTAGCAGCTGGTTGATTGGTGGTAAAAGCTGGGAGTGAGCAGTTGCACCTCATTCGACTCTCAATTAGGCACTAGTTTGCAAAAGCACAGAGTTTGCAGAAAGAGCTGGGTGAATGCAATCGGAGTGGATTGCGAGCAGAGGGGAAGAATTTGGTGATGGTAGGAATCGGTGGCGAGGAAGAAGGTGGTTGAAACATCCAAGTGAAAAGGAGGAGTGGTGCCACAGAACCCAAGGACTCTTAAGTTAAGTATCTAGATACCTAATGTATCGTTTCTTTGAGTTTAGTCTTGTGTGGTTGTTAAACTTGAGTAAATCTTTGTCTTGTTTCTCTCTAAGTTAGGTCAGTGGGTTAAACTAAAGTTTAGTTTAGTTAGTAGTCTATTAAACAACTATACAGGGTATTGATGAGTCCACATAGAAACATAGAAAATAGGTGCAGGAGTAGGCCATTCGGCCCTTCGAGCCTGCACCGCCATTCAACAAGATCATGGCTGATCACCCACCCCAGCACCTCCCCCCCTCACGCCCCCTCCACACCCCCCGACCCCCCCAGCCGCAAGGACCACATTCAACTCCCTCCCGAACACATCCAATGAACTGGCATCAACAACTCTCCGCGGCAGGGAACCCCACAGACCAACAACTCCCCGAGCGAAGAAATCTCTCCTCATCCCAGCCCCAAACAGCCCATCCCCCCATCCCAAGAGCGTGGCCGCCCGGTTCCGGACCCACCCAACACCATGAACACTCCCCCCGCACCCAACCCGCCCTGAACTGTCAGAATCCTTCCCAAATGCCGAACACCCCCGGATGTCGAGCCCCCGGCCCCGGCCACCCCGGAGCCACGCCCCCGCGACGCCAACCGCACCACGTCCACCAACCGCCATCTGCGCAGTCAACCCATCCACCCCACTCCGAACACTCCCCGCACCGAGGCACAGAGCCCCCAGGCCCGCCCCTCCTCCCCCTCAGACCTTCGCTACAATGTGGCCCCTCCTGTCCTCCGCCCTGGGTTTCTCTGCCCCCCGCCCCCCACCTCCACCACTAGAGTATTGCGTACAGTTTTTGTCTCCGTATTTAAGGAAGGATATAATTGCATTGGAAGCTGTTCAGAGAAAGTTCACTCGTTGATTCCGGAGATGAGGGGGTTGACTTATGAAGAAAGGTAGAGCAGGTTGGGCCTATACACATTGGAGTTCAGAAGAATGAGAGGTGATCTTATCGAAACATATAAGATAATAAGGGGGCTCAACAAGGTGGAGGAAACTAAAACTAGAGAGCATAGGGGAAACTAAAACTAGAGAGCATAGTCTCAGAATAAGGAGCCACCCATTTAAAACTGAGATGAGGAGGAATTTCTTCTCTAAGGATTGTAAATCTGTGGAATTTCTCTGCCCCAGAGAGCTGTGGAGGCCGGGTCATTGAATATAATTTAAGGCGGAGAGAGACAGATTTTTGAGCGATAAGGGAGTAAAGGGTTATGGGGAGCGGGCAGGGAAGTGGAGCTGAGTCCATGATCAGATCAGCCATGATCTTATTAAATGGCGGAGCAGGCTCGAGGGGCAGTATGGCCTACTCCTGCTCCTATTAGAGGCATGGCAGGGCACCTCAGTCCCGCCGAATGCACAACCTGTGCCATGCGGGAAATCTAGGATACTTCTAGTGTCCTGGACAACCACATATGCAGGAAGTGTTGTCTGCTGGAGGAGCTCGAGCTGCGGTGGCCGCCAGACAGACAAGGAGGACCAGGCAGGTAGTGCAGCAGTCCCCTGAGTACAGCTCGCTCTCCAACCTGTATTCTGTTCGGAATACTGGTGAGGGCAAAGGTTCCTCTGGGGAGTACAGCCAGAGCCAAGTCCGCGGTACCACAGGTGGCTCAGCTGTACGGTGGGTGAGAGAAATATCAGAACAGCTATAGCGATAGGGATTTCAATAGTTAAGGGAAATGGCAGGCGTTCCTTCGGCCGCAGACGTGACTCCAGGATGGTATGTTGCCTCCCTGGTGCCAGGGTGAAGGATGTCACTGAGCGGCTGCAGGACATTCTGAGGGGGGAGAATGAAAGATAAGATTGAGTCTGCCTCCACCACCCTTTTAGGCAGTGCATTCCAGATCCTAACCACTCGCTGCGTAAAAAAGTTTTTTCTTACATCACCTTTTGGTTTTTCTGCCAATTGCTTTAAATCTGTGTCCTCTGGTTCTCGACCCTTCCACCAATGGGAACAGTTTCTCTCTCTCTACTCTGTCCAGACCCCTCATGATTTTGAACACCTCAATCAAATCTCCTCGCAGCCTTCTCTGTTCCAAGGAGAACAACCCCAGCTTCTCCAGTCTCTCCACGTCACTGAAGTCCCTCATCCCTGGAACCATTCTCGTAAATTTGGCAGGGGGTGGGCACCAGGATAAAACTTTAGAAAGGAGAAACAAGGTGCACAAAGGATTGGGAGAGACAGATAGCCCTAGAGTAAGAAATAGTAAGGTATTAGGCGGGGTCAGACTAAGAGAGAATACAAGAAGGTTTAAGATAAGTTTACAGTGCATGTGTGTAAACGCACAAAGCATGGTAAATAATGTTGGTGAGCTGCAGTTGCAAATAGCCACATGGGAATATGATGTCCTGGCGATAACAGAGACCTGGCTCAAAAAAAGGCTGGATTGGGTACTAAATATACCTGGATATAAGGTGTTCAAGAAAGATAGGGAAGGAAAGAAAGGATGTAGGGTGTCAGTATTGGTTAAGGAGAACATTACAGTGCTGGAGAGAGAGGATGTCCTGGAGGGGTCAAGGACAGAATCTATTTAGTTAGAGTTGAGAAACAATAGAGGTGCCATTACACTACTGTGTGTATTCTATAGGCCTCAACTAGTGGGAAGGATATAGAGGAGCAAATTTGCAGAGAAATTACAGAGAGGTGCAAGAACTATAGAGTAGTGATAATAGGGGACTTCAATTATCCTAATATAGATTGGGATAGTAATTGTGTAAAGGGCAGAGAGGGGGAAGAATTTGTGGTGTGTTCAGGAGAACTGTCCAGATCAGTACGTTTCCAGCCCAACAAGGGAGGAGGCATTGCTGGTTCTGGTTCTGGAAGATGAGGTGAATCAACTAGAGCAAGTGTCAGTAGGGGAACATTTAGGGAACAGTGATCATAGTTTGATAGAGTGTCAGCTTGTTCTGAATCAGAAGGTTGTGAGTTCATGCCCCACTCCAGGGACTTGAGCACATAAATCTAGGCTGACGCTCCAGGGCAGTGCTGAGGGAGCGCTGCACTGTCGGCGATGTCGGCTTTTGGATGAGACGTTAAACCGAGGCCCCGTCTGCTCTCTCAGGTGGATGTAAAAGATCCCATGGCATTATTTTGAAGAAGCAGGGGAGTTATCTCCAGTGTCCTGGCCAATATTTATCCCACTAAAATTGGTTATCTGGTCATTATCAAGTTGCTGTTTGTGGGATCTTTCGGTGTGCAAATTGGCTGCCGCGTTTCCCATATTACAACAGTGACTACATTTCAAAAGTACTTAATTGGCTGTAAAATGCTTGAGACGTCCGGTGGTTGTGAAAGGCGCTATATAAATGTAAGTCTTTCCAGCAGGTTTATATTAGCTATGGAAAAGAAGAGGGAGCAATCTAGAGAAAAAATGCTTAATTGGAGGAAAGACAATTTCAGTGGTTGAGAATGGATCTGGCCCGAGTAAATTGCAATCAAAGATTGGCAGGCAAAACTGTAATCGAACAAAAGGAGATGGTTTGAGTCCAGTCGAGGTACATTCCCACAAGGGAAAGGTAGGGCAAGCAAAGCCAGAGCTCCCTGGATGACGAAAGGGATAGAGAGTACGATGAAACAGAGAAAGGGGGAGTATGACCGATGTCAGGTGGAGAATACAAGTGAGAACCAGGCTGAATATAGAAAGGTCAGAGGGGAAGTGAAAAAGGAAATGAGGGGCAAAGAGAGAGAATGAGAATTGATCGGTAGCGAACATAAAAGGGAATCCAAAAGTCTTCTCTAGGCAAATAAATAATAAACGGGCAGTAAGGCGGAGGGGAGGGGGGGGGCGAGGGGGGTGGGGCTGATTAGGGACCAAAATGGAGACCTACGCAGGGAGGCAGAGGGCAAGGCTGAGGTACTAAATGGGTACTTGGCCTCTGTCTTCACCAAGGAAGAAGATGCTGCTAAAGTCATAGTGAAAGAGGAGGTCGTGGAGATACTGGATAAAAATTGATGAAGAGGAGGTACTAGAAAGGCTGGCTGTACCTAAAGTAGATAAGTCACCAGGACCGGATGGGATGCATCCCAGGATGCTGAGGGAAGTAAAGGTGGAAATCGCGGAGGTACTGACCATAATCTTCCAATCCTCCTTAGAAACGGGGGCAGTGTCAGAGGGCTGGAGAATTGCAAATGTTACACCCTTGTTCAAAAAAGGGTGTAAGGATAAACCCAGTAACTACAGACCGGTCAGTTTAACCTCGGCTGTGGGGAAGCTTTTAGAAACAATAATCAGGGACAAAATGAACAGTCACTTGGAGAGTGTGGATTAATTAAGGAAAGCCAGCACGGATTTGTTAAAGGCAAATCCTGTTTAACTAACGATCGGGTTTTTTGATGAGGTAATAGAGAGGGTTGATGAGGGCAATGCGGTTGACGTGGTGTATATGGATTTCCAAAGGGCATTTGATAAAGTGCCACACAACAGGCTTGCCGGCAAAGTTATAGCCCATGGAATAAAAGGGACAGTGGCAGCATGGATACGGAATTGGCTCAGTGACAGGAAACAGAGAGTAGTGATGAAAGGTTGTTTCTCGGACTGGAGGAAGGTATACAGTGGTGTTCTCCAGGGGTCGGGACTGGGACCACTGCTTTTCTTGATATATATTAATGTCTTGGATGTGGGTGTACAGGGCACAAGTTCAAAATTTGCAGATGACACAAAACTTGGAAGTATAGTGAACAGCGAGGAGGATAGTGATAGACTTCAAGAGGACATAGACAGGCTGGTGGGATGGGCGGGCACGTGGCAGATGAAATTTAACGCAGAAAAGTACGAAGTGATACATTTTGGTAGGAAGAATGAGGAGAGACAATATAAACTAAAGGGTACAATCCTAAAGAGGGAGCATGAACAGAGAGACCTGGGGGTATATGGGCACAAATCGCTGAAGGTGGCAGGGCAGGTTGAGAAAGCGGTTAAAGCTTACAGGATCCTGGGCTTCATAAATAGAGGCATAGAGTACAAAAGCAAGGAAGTTATGATGAACCTGTATAAAACGCTGGTTCGGCCTCAACTGGAGTATGGTGTCCAATTGTGGGCACCGCACTTTAGGAAGGATGTGAAGGCCCTGGAGAGGATGCAGAAATGATGTACGAGAATGATTCCAGGGATGAACCAGTTATGTGGATAGACTGGAGAAGCTGGGGTTGTTCTCCTTTGAGCAGACAAGGTTGAGAGGAAATTTGATAGAGGTGTTCAAAATCATGAGGGGTCTGGACAGAGTAGAGAGAGAGACTGTTCCCATTGGCAGAGATGTTACTGTCATGTATGGAGAAAGAGTCAGACTGAACACTGATCTCAAAGTAAAGTGTGACCTTAGTCTTTTATTGCATGTCTCCAGAGTGCTTCTCCAACCTGTGAAGCCTCCTTAAATACCTGTGCTCCCAAGGGATAATGGGATCCTTTGGGACTCCAGGGGATGAGCTCTCTGGTGGCTGTACAGAGTATATATAAGTTTACATAACAACACTTCCCCCCACCCCCCCAAAGTCAATAGTGTAACTATTTACAATATGAGTCGATCTGGGGCCCTTCTTGCCCTGGTTGATCGTCTCGGTGTGAAAGCTGGTATTGTTGAATCATTTGTTGGGCCCTTGTTGGGCTGCTGTGCAGCTGGCCTTGCTTGGCTACCTGGTGTGTTGGGCCCTGCAGGGCTGCTGTGGATGATGGGTTCTGCTTCGTGGTCAACCGTGGTGCCGGTTGCCACTGGTGTGTATGTTGGGGGATCAAAAAAGGTAGGGTCCAAGGTGGGTTGCTCAGGATAGTCTGTGAATTGGAGCGAGTGGTTAGGATCTGCAATGCACGGCCTGAAAGGGTGGTGGAGGCAGATTCAATTGTGGCTTTCCAAAGGGAATTGGATAAGTACCTGAAGGAAAGACATTTACAGCGCTACAGGGAAAGAGCAGGGTGAGTGGGACTGGCTGAAGTGCTCTTGCAAGGAGACGACACAGGCTCGATGGGCTGAATGGCGTCCTTTTGTGTAATTCTGTGATTATACAACACTAAAGGGCAGCCTCTGGTACCAGCTGGTGCCCAGTCTCCAATGTGAGGCTAGACAGAGAATGGTCACGTGGGAGGCAGCATTTCATTTTCATTCACAGGATATTTTCGTAGGGAATCGAGGAGACACTTCTTTACCCAGAGACTGGTGAGAATGTGGAACCTGCTGCCACAGGGAGAGGTTGAGGCGAATAGCGTAGATGAATTCAAGGGGAAACTAGATAAGTACATGAGGGAGAAAGGAATAGAAGGGTGTGCTGATGGGGTGAGATGAGGAGGCTCGTGTGGACCAGTTGTGCCGAATGGCCTGTGCTGTACTTTGTGGGCATCGCTGGAAAGGCTGGCATTTATTGCCCATCCCCAATTGCCCCTGTGGAGGTGGTGGTGGGCCTTCTCGAACTGCTGCAGTCCGTGCGATGAACGTGCTGCCATAGCATTGGTCAGTAGGGAGATCCAGGAGATTGACCTTGCAACAGTGACGAGAGGCAAGTCCGACCTACCCTCACCCGTCAGCCACAGAGATGCTCGCTTTCCAGGTGGGGACACTGGACGATGATCACGCATGGACTCATAAGAACATAGAAATAGAAGCAGGAGTAGGCCATTCGGCCCCTTGGAGCCTGCTCCGTCATTCAATCACGGACTCAGCTCCACTTCCCTGCTCGCTCCCCATAACCCTTTACTCCCTTATCGTTCAAAAATCTGCCTATCTCCGCCTTAAATATATTCAATGTCCCGGCTTCCACAGCTCTCTGTGGCAGAGAATTCCACAGATTTACAACCCTCTGAGAGAAGAAATTTCTCCTCATCTCAGTTTTAAATGGGCAGCCCCTTATTCTGAGACTATGTCCTCTAGTTTTAGTTCAGACCAAATACAGAGACCAAAATTGGCCTCACCAATACCATGTACAGTTGTAGCAGGACTTCTCTGCTTTTATATTCTATCCCCCTTGTTTTGGTCTGTGTATTTAAGGAAGGATATACTTGCATTGGAGACTATTCAGAGAAGGTTCACTAGGTTGATTCTGGAGATGAGGGGGATGACTTATGAAGATAGGTTGAGTAGGTTGGGCCTATACACCAGTCTTCCCACCCACTCTTTCCTTCAACCTACCTGTGACACAGACTGTAATTCCCATATTGGACTGTTCAGTCACCTAAGAGTGGAAGCAAGTCGATTTTGAGGGACTGCCTATGATGATGATGATACACATCAGAAGAGTGAGAGGTGATCTTATCGAAACATGTAAGATAATGAGGGGGCTCGACAAGGCGGATGCAGAGTGGATATGTCCACTCATAGGGGAAACTAAAACTAGGGGACATAGTCTCAGTATAAGAGGTCGCTCATTTAAAACTGAGATGAGGAGGAATTTCTTCTCTCAGAGAGTTGTAAATCTGTGGAATTCTCTGCCCCAGAAAGCTGTGGAGGCTGGGTCATTGAGTATATTTAAGGCGGAGATAGACAGATTTTTGAGCGATAAGGGAGTCAAGGGTTATGGGGAGCGGGCAGGGAAGTGGAACTGAGTCCATGATCGGATCAGCCATGATCTTATTGAATGGCGAAGCAGGCTCAATGGGCCAGGTGGCCTACTCCTGCTCCTATTTCTTATGTTCTTATAAGAAGTGCTTCCAGACATCACCCCTGAATGGCCTTGCCTCTTGTCCTGGACACCAGAGGAAATAGTTTCTCTCTACCCACCCTACCAAATCCTTTAATCATTTTAAATACGTCAATCCAATCACACCCATAATCTTTTAAATGCAATGGAATATAAGGCAAGTCTGTGCAACCTGTCCTCATAACTTAACCCTTTTAGCCCCGGTATAATTCTGGTGAATCTGCGCTACACCGCCTCCGAGACTCAGTATAACTGAAGCATGACTTCCTCCTCTTTGTATTCCAGCCCATTTCAGATAAAGGCCAGCATTCCAATAGTTTTTCCGATTATGGTTTCTACCTGTTCACTCATTTTTACTGATTCCTGTGCATGTTTGATGGGATAGTGTAGAATGAGTTTTTGTGTCCTCCTCACAATTTGCTTTCCCACCCATCTTTGTATCATCAGCAAACTTGGCGACATTACACTCGGTCCCTTCATCCAAGTCTTCACACAAAGGCTTCTGGAAACCTGGAGCTCTCCCCAAAAACCTGTTGAGGCTGAGGCTCAATTGAAAATTCTAAATTGAGATTGCTCGATTTTTGTTAAGGATGTCAAGGGTTACGGAACCAAGGTGGGCAGATAGAGTTGATGAGGGTAGATCAGCCATCATGTACTTAACTGGCAGACAGGCTCAGTGGGGTGAACGACATCCCCTTGTTCCAAACACTCCCAGGGCAGGTACAGCACAGGTTAGATAGAGAGTAAAGCTCCCTCTACACTGTCCCATCAAACACTCCCAAGGCAGGTACAGGGGGTTAGATACAGAGTAAAGCTCCCTCTACACTGTCCCATCAAACACTCCCAGGGCAGGTACAGCACGGGTTAGATCTTTTAAGAATTAATTCACGGGCTGTGGGTGTCGCTGGCAAGGCCGGCATTTATTGCCCATCCCTAATTGCCCCTTGAGAAGGTGGCGGTGAGCCGCCTTGAACCGCTGCAGTCCGTGCGGTGAAGGTGCTCCCACAATGCTGTTGGGGAGGGAGTTGCAGGATTTTTACCCGACGATAAAGGAACGGTGATATATTTCCGAGTCAGGTTGGTGTGTGACTTGGAGGGGAATGTGGAGGTGGTGGTGTTCCCCTGCACCTGCTGCCCTTGTCCCTCTAGGTGGTAGAGGTCGCAGTTTTGGGAGGTGCTGGAAGAAGCCTTGGCGAGTTGCTGCAGTGCATCTTGTAGATGGTGCACACTGCAGCCACGGTGCGCCGGTGGTGGAGGGAGTGAATGTTGGAGGTGGTGGATGGGCTGCCAATCAAGCGGGCACTTTGTCCTGGATGGTGTCAAGCTCCTTGAGCTGCACTCATCCAGCCAAGTGGAGAGTATTCCATCACACTCCTGACTTGTGCCTTGTAGATGGTGGAAAGGCTTTGGGGAGTCAGGAGGTGAGACACTCGCCGCAGAATACCCAGTCTTCAATGGATTACATCTTCCTCGGAATCGAGGAGGACTTGTTTCCACTCCCAAAGCGAGTTCTTTGATGGCTGAACAGTCCGATACGAGAGCCACAGACCCTGTTACAGGTGGGACAGACATTCGTCGGGGGAGGAGTCGGTAGGGCTGGTTTGCTGCGCGCTCCTCCCGCTGCCTGTGCCTGGCCTCTTCATGCTCTTTGCATCGAGCCTCAAAGAACTCAATGCCCTCCCGGATGGACTTTCTCCACCTCGGGCGGTCTGCAGCCAGGGTCTCCCAGGTGTCAGTGGCGATGTCGCACTTTATCAGAGAGGCTTTGAGGGTGTCCTTATAACGTTTCCGCTGTCCTCCTTTGGCTCGTTTACCATGAAGGAGCTCCACATAAAGCATTTGCTTAGGGCGTCTTGTATCTGGCATGCGAACTATGTGGCCTGCCCAGCGAAGCTGATCGAGTGTGGTCAGTGCTTCAATGCTGGGGATGTTAGCCTGGTCGAGGACACTGATGTTGGTGCGCCTGTCCTCCCAGAGGATTTGCAGGATCTTGCGGAGACATCGTTGGTGATATATCTCCAGCGACTTGAGGTGCCTCCTATACATCGTCCATGCCTCAGACCCATACAGGAGGGTGGGTATTACTGCAGTTTTGTGGTAGATTTGAGGGCCTGGTCTTCAAACACTCTTTTCCTCAGGCGGCCGACGGCTGCACTGGAGGCGATGCTGAATCTCCGCATCAATGTCTACCTTTATTGATAAGAGGCTCCCGAGATATGGGAAATGGTCCACGTTGTCCAGGGCCGCGCCATGGATCTTGATGATTGGAGGGCAGTGCCGTGCGGCGGTGACAGGCTGGTGAAGGACCTTTGTCTTACGGATGTTAAGCATAAGGCCTATGCTTTTATATGCCTCAGTGAATACATTGACTATATCCTGGAGTTCAGCCTCTGAATGTGCACAGACGCAGGCGTCGTCTGCATACTGCAGCTCAGCGACAGAGGTTGGGGTGATCTTGGACCTGGCCTGGAGGCGGCGTAGGTTAAACTGCTTCCCACTGGTTCTGTAGTTTAGTTCCACTCCAACAGGGAGCTTGTTGATTGTGAGGTGGAGCATGGTGCCGAGGAAGATTGAGAAGAGGGATGGAACGATAACGCAGCCCTGTTTGACCCCGGTCCGGATGTGGTTTGGGTCTGTAATGAATCCGTTGGTAAGGATCACGGCCTACATGTCATCGTGGAACAGGTGAAGGATGTTGACAAACTTTTGGGGGCATCCGAAACGGAGGAGGACGCTCCAAAGACCCTCACGGTTGACAGTGTCAAAGGCCTTTGTAAGATCGAAAAAGGCCATGTATAAGGGCTGGCGCTGCTCCCTGCATTTTTCCTGCAACTGGTGCAAAGATCATGTCTGTTGTGCCCCGACAGGGACGAAATCCACGTTGTGATTCCGGGAGGAGCTCCTTGGTTACAGGGAGAAGACGATTGAGGAGAACTCTAGCGACAACTTTCCCAGTGGCTGAAAGCAGGGAGATTCCCCTGTAGTTGCCGCAGTCGGACTTGTCCCCTTTTAAAGATGGTCACGATCACTGCATCTCTGAGATCTCCCGGCATGCTCTCCTCCCTCCCGATGAGAGAGCTGAGGTCATGTATCCGCGCCAACAGCGCCTCTCCACTTTAGCGCCTCAGCAGGGATTCCATCCGCACCCAATGACTTGTTATTGAGCTGTTTTATGGCTTTGCCTACCTCGTGCAACGTTGGGGTCTCACTGAGTTGGTGGCGGGTCGCATGCTGCGGGATGGAATCGAGAACACTCGAGTCAAAGGCAGAGTCTTGATTGAGGAGATCTTCAAAGTGCTCCTTCCATCAGGCCCTGACAGCCTCGCTGTCCTTGATGAGTGTTTCCCCCGTTCTTGGTCAGGAGTGGGGTGGGGCCTTGGGAGTTTGGACCGTAGGTGGCCTTAACTGCAACGAAGAATCCTCGCATATTGTGGCTGTCAGCCAGTTGTTGTATCTCCTGTGCTTTCTCCACCTGTTCTTTGGATCCCGAGTTTTTTGGTGGACCTGAGCATTGAGCCGTCTGTAATGTTGTTTTGCAGCTCCCGAGTTGGGCTGTTGCTTGAGGCTCAGAAGTGCTTTACGCTTGCAATCTATTAGATACAGAGTAAAGCTCCCTCCATACTGTCCCATCAAATACTCCCAGGGCAGGTACAGCACAGGATGGTGCAGAGATAGGAATGGGTGAAGCCAGGTGAGGGATTTAAATATGAAGAAACTGTGAAATTTGAAGCATTGAGGGATCTGGAGCTCACATAGATCAGTAAGCACATGAGTGATGGGCGAGTAGGATCGGATACAATTTTAGATGTGCTGAAGTTAACAGATAGTGGAGGCTATGGGCCAGCCCGGGGAGGATTGAAATAGTGCGAAGGTGTCAAAAGGCACCAATGAGGGCTTGAAGCGCATTTGGGGCCAATGTAGAGGTGGAGGCATGAAATGCTATAGAACTGGAAGTCAGACATCTTTGTGACGGACATGATTATGGGGTCGGGAGCCCAGCTGAGGGTCAAATCGGATGGCGAGGTTGTGAACAGTGACTCCCACTGCAGCCTGTGAATGTGTATCTGCAGCTCAGGCAATGATGCCCCCATAACGGAATTGCCTGCCAACTGTCGAGAGGCATGTGGGTGAAGTACTGTTGCCTGTGGAACTATATTCCATTAAGAGTTGGCACCTTCTGCAGGGGAGGAGTGAAACTGGGAGCGAGTGTGAGAATAACACATTGGGAATAAACCAAACTGAATCAGCACTGCCACTATCGGTTCGTGCTGCTGCTTACATACTGAACTTTATTCAAATGGAATTTTACAAAATTGAAGATTTGAACAGTTTACCTACAGGCTCTTAAAAACAGTACATTTCTTTACAATTGACATTTCATATTGCTTCTGTAAGGCATTTATAAGGCCTAGGTTAACCAGCAGTTTACAACTTGCAAACATACATTCTCTCTCCATGAACCAGGAGACATGGTCCGTTTATCTGGTTGCCCATAATCTGCAAAAGCAGGACGGAGAGGCACAATGCACCGGAGAGACAGGCAGGCGAGAGAGACACAGAGAGAGAGAGAGAGAGGGGCAGGCCAGAGGTGAGGCAGGCCAGGGAGACAGGCACAGGCAGGGAGAGAGGCAGAGAGAGAGAGAGGTGAGTGCAATGTCTGTAAGCTTGTAATGTTTGTAGCTCCACACTGTGGATGTGGACATATTGTGTACTGCAACTACAGTCAATAATTAAACAGAACCAGGCATGTGCCAGAAGCTTCTGAGAGAGCTGCCTGCCATGTTAGAAATCTGTGTCTGCTGTGCTCTGTGAATATATCACATTTGGCGGCGAGATGGGATTTTTCGGATGATTTAAAGATGTAATTTTATTGGTGAAGGATTCAGCCAGCCAAGACTTTGGAAGCTTCTGTCTTTGGAAAAAGCTTCAAAATCCAAGGTAAAATACAGCACACTGTGTGAACAGTGAGAAAATAAAATGGTAGCACCCGCAGGTGTAATCGGACATTTGGGTGAACATAGACACATAGGGAACGTTTTAAAGCGTATGTGGATCAGCTAGAAATGTATTTCACTGCAAATAACACAATCGAAGTTCCAGAGAATGCAGTCCAGAATCAGGCAATATTGGAACGTAAGAAAGCGATTTTATCGGAAGCTGGACCGGAATTGTTTGAAACTCTGGTAAATCTGCTTGTGCCTGACGAGCCAAAGGACACAACGCTTTTTTAACGAAGAGATTTTAACGAAGCTGGAGCAGCACTATAACCCCAAACTGTTAAAAATTACTGAAAACTATCGTTTTGGGATACGGAATCCAAAGTCTGATGAAATTATCAGTGATTATATTGTAACATCAAAAAAGCTATTTATTCACTGTAATTTCGGAAACTTTCAAAACCAAGCATTATGGGATCGTTTTGTTTGTGGAGTGAAAAATGATGCAATCAGAAGAAAATTATTGACGACGGATGACTTGACTTTTGAGATTGCTTGTCAGACAGCGAGGTCGATGGGCATGGCCGAACAATATTCCCGAGAATTAAATAATAATTACGGTCGTCAGTCAACCGAGGTAAATCACCTGAAGATTCAAAGTAAAAGACAGTGGGGGCCCAAAGTCTCAGAAACTGGAAATTCTAACAGAGCGTCGAAGTCATGCTATAGATGCCTGGGACAACACATTGCTCAAAGTTGTCCATATGTGAAGGCAGAGTGTTTCTTCTGCAGAAAGACTGGGCATCTTGCGAAGGCATGCCGACTGAAGGGTAAACCAGCTTTCAAAGCTATGAGTCCAGCGTTCAAAGCTGAGTAGAAATCCCCAGAGACTACATAGCATGGAAGAACAACAACAGGACGAGATGATGTTAGAGTTACACATCATTAGGAGCACGAGATTAACGCACAGCGATTCGGAAAGCATCAAAATCCACATAGATGTTGCGGGATTCAAGATACCAATGGAAGTCGACACGGGTGCATCCGTGAGTGTAGTACCAGAGTCTCTGTACCTCGACAAACTGAGGGATTTCCAACTGGAGAAATCCAAGATAGAGCTGCGAGGCTACTCGGGAGAGAAAATTCCTGTGGTAGGTCGTATCACCGTACCGGTGAAAGACAAGGATCAAATTTCAGAACTTGCCTCTAATAGTAGTGAAAGGAGACAAGCCTGCCTTACTAGGAAGAAATTGGTTGAGCTCACTGAAGCTGGATTAGAGTGAGATTTTCCGTGTGGAAGCAAGATTTGCATCAGCGGATGATGTTATCAAGAAGTATCCGAAGGTGTTCTGCGAAACAGACAGTCCGATCCAAGGCTTCAAGGCGAGTGTCAGGGTACAGAAGGATGCTAGATCGGTTTACTACAAGCCACGTTCCATACCATACGCACTCCAGGAGAAAGTTGAGCAAGAACGCAAAAGACAAGTGACTGAGAACATTATTTGTAAGATAGATCGATGTAATTGGGCTACACCCATTGTTGTACCCAAGTCCGATGGTAAGGTAAGATTGTGTGGTGATTATAAAGTAACCGTAAACCAGGTTCTAGAGGGTAATCCCCCAATACATGTGAACAAATCTATATTTGGCAAACCCTGACAGGTGGTCAGATCTTTTCAAAACTGGATCTTACGAATGCCAACTTACAGCTTGAACTAGATGAGGAGTCCAAGTCATGTTTGACGATAAATACTCATCTAGGCCTGTATCAATTTAATAAACTACCGTTTGGAGTGTCTTCCGCCCCTGCCATATTTCAAGGGGTGATGAACCAGATTTTGCAAGGTATTGAAGGGGTAGTATGTTATTTGGATGACATACTAATTTCAGCACCAAATAGGCAAATTCATAACATATTGAATGAAGTCCTCAAACGGCTAGAGAAGCACAGAGTACGAATGTCTGCTCGCAAGTGTGAGTTATTTTAAAACTCAATGGAGTACTTAGGGTACAGAGCAGACAATTATGGGAAAGCTGGATGCAATCAGAAATGCATCCACTCCCAGGAATGTCACTGAACGTCGTTCATTCTTGGGTCTTTTGAACTATTATGGGAAGTGCCTACCAAATTTGGCAACAGTATTACATCCACTGAATGAACTATTGAAAAAACAAGTCCATTGGAAGTGGTCAAAAGAATGCGATACAGCATTCAAGGAGTGTAAAAGCAAATTGGTAGAGAGCACCATGTTAGTTCACTATGACATATCTAAGGAGATTAAGCTAGCATGTGATGCCTCTCCGTATGGAGTTGGGGCAGTGATCTCTCATGTATCACGTAGTGGGGAGCAGAGACCAATTGCTTTTGCTTCACGCACTCTCAGTGCCAGTGAGAGAAATTATGCGCAAATTGAAAGGGAAGCTTTGGCATTAATTTTTGGGGTCAAGAAGTTTCACAAATACTTGTATGGTTGTAAGTTTACCATCGTTACGGACCATAAGCCCCTAACTGCAATCCTCCATCCAAAGTCCCCAGTTCCAACATTAGCTGCAGCCCGAATGCAGAAATGGGCTTTGATTTTGTCAGCATATATATATGATATTGAATACAGACGATCAGCTGATCACAGTAATGCTGATGCAATATCTAGATTGCCTTCCCCATCACAAGTTACACCCAATAGGGAAGTAGTGTTTTATTTTTCATACATTGATGAACCGTCAGTTACAGCTGAAGAGATTATTAGAACCAAACATGACCCAGTGATGTCAAAGGTGTATGAGTATATTGCAAATCGATGGCCAAACCAGGTAACAGACA